>NW_020289914.1:1862516-1944909 GCF_003144135.1 Microstroma glucosiphilum
GGAATGTCCGATGGCCTTTTAAAAGTCAGAGTCAGGCGAAGGCGGCGTATGGCCCTTGGTGGTCGTGGTCCTCTCCTGGTCTTCCCCCTCGGCGAGTCATTGGCGTTGTCTGCATGGTGCGGCTGTAGCACTGTGCCCGATCAATTGCACCGGTGTCCGTAATTCTCCCATCGGCCCTGTGTCCGTGTGTGAGATCTGGGGGGGGCAATGTCCAGCAGGAGGTGAGAGGGGAGAGAGGAGAGTCTTGTTGCAGGGAGGCCCTGGAGGTGTGTTCCCTTTGCGAGGTGGGTACTTGTGGGCGGTGCGCGGCCATCACCCGTTGCCATGGGAAGGTGGTGTGGGCGGAGCTGCAAGCGGGGGGGGCGAGATGGCGGTGTGCGCGTGGTGGATCTCACCTGTCTGAGGCAAAGCCAAGGCTGAGTCCGATTGCCGTGGAAAGGACGGCGGCAGGGGGCGGAATCTCAAGGTGGGCTGCCCGCCTGGCCTGGCCTGGCTGGGGATGACGGCTGGGCCAACAGCAGCAGCAGCAGCAGCCACCACCAACCGACGTGCCGCTCCTCCCTCTCGCCCCACCCGCACACATCCACCCACGCCCCCCGCCTGGCCTTGGCTCCTCCTCCCCCGTCCGTCGTCCATCATCGTCGTCGCCCCGCCTGTTCCCCTCTTCGTCTTGCCATCTCCTCCTTTTTCTCTCCCGGTCATCCCTCGCGCCGCCTATACTCTCTCCTGCCATTCCGGTCCGCCTCCACCCGGTCCATCCCATCTTCCTTTGTATCCTGATCCAGATCACCACACACACTCTGGCCACTCGCTCATCTCATCATCACTGGGACACGCGTCCAACGTCACCTGCACTGACCCGGCCAGTGCAACCAGGGCCCACTCGCGGCCTGCTCTGAAGACGTCATGGCCGGAAGGAGGGCGCCACAACAGTCAGAGCATCCATGGATGGAGGGGATGGGCAATGACCATCGCTGGCAGCAGCAGCAGCAGCAGCAGCAGCCACAAGGCCAGACTGCAGCACACTGGCCTCACCAGCAGCAAGGTCAGGGCACCACCTCGAGACCCCAACAGCAGCAGACTACCGCGGTTCCTCAGATGTATCAGAATACTTCGGTAGGCGCTGCGAGCATGATGCCTAGCCGAAGTGCCGGTGGCGCCGCTGCCGGAGGTGCAATGCTAGACCCCACCATGCTTGCGTCCACGTCCGACTATAGCACCATTCTGGCTCAGCAGCAGCAGCGACAGCAGCAGCAGCAACAGCATCAGTCGTCCGGACTGCACCCTGGCCAGCAGCAGACACTCATCAATATGCAGCAACCACGCGGGGTTCCACCACCCAACCCATACCCTCATTATCCACCGTCTTCCTACCCGTCCCAGTCCAACATCGGAGCAGGCTGGCCACAGAGCTCAGGTCCATCTACTCCATCCATTCCCGTCTCCCAAGACAGCATGATCTTCCCTCATGGTGGTCAGCCCTACCAGCCGCAGACAGATCCTCGTCTGGCGGGACCAAGTCATGACAATCTCGGTCGGCAGCAGCAACCGCAACAGCAGCAGCAGCAGCAGCAGCAGCATCAGAGCGGCAACGCGTCCCAGATCGGTGCTTGGCAGGCAGCTGCTGGGGGAGGCAGCGCAGTCTCTCTTGGGCAAGAGGATGACGACGATGAAGAAGATGTGGGCAAAACAAAGGGCAGACAGAAGGCCGGCACGAGCGACTTTGTGAAGAAGCTCTTCACCATGCTGGACGATCTGTCATACGCGTCCATCGTATCTTGGAGCAACACTGGCGATTCCTTCGTCGTGCGGGTGAGTTGTGCTTGAAGTGCACGGCGGTATGACGCGCTCCCGTTACTGATTCGAGTGCAACTGGTTCTTCTTATCAGAACATGAATGACTTCACCAAACACGTCTTGCCTCGGCATTTCCGGCATTCGAACTTCGCATCCTTCGTCAGACAGCTGAACAAGTATGATTTCCACAAGGTCAAGAATCCAGAAGAGCAATCTACTGGTCCCGCAGACCATATCTGGGAGTTCAAGCACCCTGAGTTTGCACGAGGGCGCGAGGACCTACTGGAGAATGTGCGGAGAAAGCTGCCATCGGGGAAGAAGAAGGCAGCAGATGACAGGGACAGTCCCTTGATGTACTCGGCTTCGGACGCATATGAAAAGGTGCCAGAGGACTACTTCAAGCTCAAGGAGCAGATTGCGACCCTCACTGCCACCCAAGACGCCATGTCTGCCCACATTGCCAAGCTGACAAAGCAGTATCAGGGCGTCATCGGCGAGATGCTGACCTTTCAGCGCAACATGGTCCAACAGGACCATCTCATGCAGAATCTGATCCAGTATCTCATGAACTTGGAGAATGATCGCAAGATGGAGGCCATCCCATCATCTTCGAACCTGGGCATTCGTCAGGATGCTGGCGGTATCTCTTTTGGCGAAGGCCCGTTCGTGTCAAATCAGGATGCTTCCAGATTGGTGGGCTCGTATGAGCAGGTGGCCAATGCTGCGTTTGGTCACATGACTGAGATAGCACAGAGGCACAACGGAACACAACAACAGCAGCAACAACAACAACAGCAACAGCAACAGCAACAACCGACTGAGGGGCCTACTCCGGCGATGACGAGCACACCTGCTCCTACAAGGTCCTCGGGTATCGTGGAAACGCCTCTCACACATCACAGGAGGGTCTCTACCACGGCAGGCAACCTCTCCCCGAAGAGCATGGGTGCACAAGACAGTCCCTCTGTAACAGGAGGGCCATCGAATGTGCTAGATGCCTTTGGCCGCAGCGACAAGGGAAAAGAACAGGCCTCGCCGAATAACCCAGGCGGAGGCCATGACACGGGAATCTTTCTGCACCCGCCTCACCTGGACGATGCAGATTCCAACAGCCTCTTTAGCAATGCTGCCAGCGCCGTCGACAATCCCACCCTGGCTGCCTTTGAGAGCGCAGGGCTGAAAGTATTCACCGTCGGTACGCTGCAGCCCCGCACAGACGCTGGGGTAGACACCAATGGATCTCCTGGATCAACACTCAACAATGCATTCGGTGCAGACGGCGACAAGAGTGAAGATCCTAACATTGTCAAGGATGGAGCGGCTTTGCGCGTCCCTGCACTGGACAATTTGCCGTCCAAAATGCCCAAGGTCGATCAGACGACTGATTCGAAAAGGGACAGCTCTGCTTCACAGACCGGCAGTCGAGACTCACGGACTGCTACGCCCGGCGAAGGCGCCTCGAACACGCTCCGCGTACGCCGCTCGACCATTGTACCAGGTTGGGCTGTGCCTCCAAAGGTGCTTCTCGTCGACGATGACGCAGTGTGTCGCAAACTCTCCTCCAAGTTCCTTCAGGTCTTTGGCTGTGCGATTGATGTAGCGGTGGATGGCGTCAATGCTGTGAACAAGATGAACCTGGAGCAGTACGACCTGGTCCTTATGGACATCGTAATGCCGAATCTCGATGGAGTATCGGCTACGTCTCTCATCCGAGAGTTCGATCCAAAGACGCCCATCATTTCGATGACATCGAACTCTGGTCCAATGGAGCTGCTCAACTACATGTCTTCTGGCATGAACGACATTCTCCCAAAGCCATTTACGAAGGAAGGCCTACTGAGCATGCTGGAGAAGCACTTGATTCATCTCAAGACGGTGCAAAAGATGGATCAGATCCCCAAGTCTCTCGGTCTACCGCCGGTCAGCAAAGAGGCTCTGCAAGGAGTCTTGAATGCCACGGCAGCAAGCGGCGCTGCGCTGGGTCTGCCTGAGGGTTCCGGTCCGGGTTCCCCAGCCAACGGATCCGAAAGAGGCTTTTCCAGTGCTGCTGGACTTGGAAACGGGCCCAGCGTCAAGCGAGAAGCGTCGCCCTATGGCAACGGGACTAGTGCGAGCCACGGAGAAGACATGGCGAATCCCCTTTCAGAGATGGGCTTCTCAGATGAGGACTACATCAACATGATTCAGAGTCTTCTTTCAGCTGGCTCCGTCTCTGGAGACATGTCGGACAGTGTAGCGGGAGTCATGGGCGTGCCGCGCGGTTCAGGAGGTGGCACGGATTCGTCTCTTCAGAGCGGTAGTGCATCAAATCCAATGCACGGTGGGCTAGGAGGAGGAGGAGGAGGGGGCGGTGAAAGCTCGACGGGCAACAGGAAGAGGAATGCGGGCGAAGTCGCCACCTCGGACCAGGAGCATTCATCGGGTCGTGAAGACAATGGCAACGGTAGGAGCAAGAAGGCCAAGGCCAGGCTGGCTGAAGTGAGGGTGTGACATGAGGAGGGGCGGGGCGAGGCGAGGCGAGATGAGGGGAAATCAGGAACATGCAGTCACCCAATCAGATCACAAGGCCATCAGATTTCGGTTTCCACATCAAGTCGCGCATCGTATTACCCGTCAATTCCATGCTTGTATGATCAATCTAATCTTATTCAACAAGGTGTTGCGATGTGAGATGTACCAGTCGTCGTTGAAGTCTTCCCCGGGTGGTGGTGGTGGTGGTGTTGATCTGCGGGCGTGGGCGGAGTGTGAATCCTGGCCATTTGTTGCTGAGCCCGCGTCGTGCCTGGTGGGTCTGTGTGCGTGTTTGCGCAGAGGCGTGTGTGTGTTGACCGGGGGGCGTGGGTGAGAGAGAGATGCACACGCAGGGTTCGCCCTTGTACGCCCATTGTGTCTGCCCTTATCATCCACTACCAACCCATCATCAATCACAAGGGGGCTGACGGATTGCCCTTGATCCACAGCTACCGTTGCCCCTTGTCTCACTGCTCGGCATATCATCTTATACGGCAGCAGACTGGAGTCGCAGGAACAGGGCGATACCCTCTAGCCACCCCTGACTCTTTCCCTTACAATGGCTTCCTCGGACGAGGTCCTCGAGGCCAACGTCTCCTCTGACAACATCGGAGTGCAAGAGACGGCTGCTTTCAAGCCGCCTACTCGACCTGGTGCATCTCTACGAGCGCGCAACAGCGCTGCACGTCTCCTCGATTCGACCAATGCAGAGGCATCGAGCAGCACAGCCAATGAAGGACTTGCCTCCTCTTCCAGTACCCCGAAGCACGCCACAAGCCCATCCAGTACCGAGCGCAGTGATCTTGCAGCCGCTATACAAGCACAGCGCACTCGCCTCGACAACCTCGGACGGCAGAATGAGACGCAGACTACCGCCGTAGGCGCCCTGGGACATGACCTCCTCCAGCAGCAGAGGGTCATCGAGTCCCTCAAGGATGAGCTACGGAATGCGAGGCGACAACTTGAGAGCTCCGACGAGAACGATGGGCAGCTTGGCGAGCAAGTCAAGGCATTGATGGAGAGGATCGATGCAGAGACGTCGGAAATGGTTGCCAAGAGCGAACAATCGCGGTCAGCGGTGATCAACGCAGGTAGGGAAGATTTGCCAGGTCTGCCCACCTCAGCCAGCGCCAGCAATGTAGCTTCTCCTTCGACGACATACGCCTTCCTCGCAAATGACCCGACTACCATGCGCTCAAGTCAATCTCACAGCGCAGGATTTGGAGTGCAAGGCATCACCCCTAGTCGCTCTTCTGACAGGAGAGCCCGCAATGCCGCTGCCCCTTCCAGCATTCATGACAAGGATCTTGTCAACCAGCTACAGGAAGGTCTCGTGAATGAAGTCCGGCGCCTGCAAGCTCTCCTACTGCAGCGCGAACAGCAGATGAAGGCCCACGAGGAGACGGCGAAGAAGGCTGATGAGGAGCTGGGCCTGTGGAGGCCAAAGGCAATGTCTCTCATGGAGCAGGAAGACGCTCTCAAGCAAGAGAATTGGGATCTGCAAGTGAGGGGCCAACAGATCGAGGAGCAACTCGAGGAAGAGAGGGCTGCTGTCAGGAAGCTAGAGAGCGAGCGAACAAGAGTCACTCGAGAGCTGGCGAAGGTACGGGAGACGGCAGATGAGAGGAAGGCTCAAATCGAGGGGCAGACAGCTGAATTGGAAGCCCTCAAGAGTACGAGGGAGACCGAGGTCGCTCTCGCACGAAAGGACAAGGCGAGCTATCTTCGCGAACAGGGCGACTTGCAGGCGGAGCTGCAGAAGTACAAGGCAGAAGCTCTTCGTTTGGAGAGGGCCAACATGTCGCACAGCGGCAGTCGCGGCATGCTCAGCATCGACAATACCTTGGCCGGCGACGAGTCTACTGACAGCGTCATGCCTCCTGTACTGGCACGTGGAGGTGGTAAGGCTGGCGCTCAGAACGCAGGGGACTTTTCCGAGGACACCGAAGAGCACACAGGGATGGCAAACACGGCACGTGACCGCGAGGTCACTGACCTGCGAGGCAAGCTCGCCTTGGCCCAGAAGAAGACTGGCAAGGATTCGGCAGAGAAGCGCAAGCTACGAGAACAAGTCGAGACTCTCCGTCGTCTGCTCAATAAGGCCGGTCTTGACGCACCTGCATGGTCCGACGTGGAAAGCAGTGATGACGACGCTGCCGAGGAGGCCTGGGTCGATATCGCATCCAGTGCTAGGACAAAGGGCAAGGGCGGTAGGATCCCCAAGAGCTCCACGAGGCCCAACATTGCGAGTCGCTTCGGCCTCACACCTTCCCTCAGCGCTCAAACGGTCAGCGAGGCTGGTGAAGAGTCATACGAGGACGCATCTGGATCTGGCTTCGAAGATGATGAGAGCGTCGACAATGATGAAGGCGGCGGTGCTGGACCTGCTCGAAAGAAGGATCGCCGACGCTCCACTATTCGGGCCATCAATCGACTTAGCACGAACAGCCCTCTTTCGACTAACGTGTCCCTTCCTGGCGACGAGGACGATGAGAGCGTCGAAGAACCCGTCAAGCGTCTTCCTACGTCGCGTCGTAGTGCTGGCGCTGGGCAAAGGGTGGTCTCTGACGTTGTCCCGGCCGCTGCTCTGGGCGACGAGCTTGATGAACTCAATGAGCTGAACGACTTCAACGACGCGGCCAACGAAAGCACTGCTTCTCTCCCTGCGCCTGAAGTCAGCCTTGCTCCACAGATGGCTCGAGAGTTGAGCGAAGAGGGGGTGCAGACGGAGGATCTACCGGACCTCGTCACCCCTGCTCTTGCAGCACAGCAGGCTCAGCACGAAGAGACACTGCTCGCCCTTCAGCAGACTCTGCAAGCTCAACATGAGCAAGCTCTGTCCGCTCTCGAGAGGGATCACCAGGCTCGACATGAAGACGTCGTGGCGTCCTTGCAAGCAGCTCACCAGTCAAGGCACGACGAGGCGATGACTGACGTCCGTGACCGCCACAAGGTACACATGGAGTCGCTGTCTCGAGAGCATGAAGAAGCCGTCGCTGCTCTCACTCTCCAGCACAAGAGCCGTTTGGACGAGCTCGCTGCCGCGCATGCACAAGCTTTGCACGCCAGGGACGACAAAGCAGCTGAATACGTGACACAACTTGAGCAGGGCCACGAGGCCTCTCTTTCCGAGAAGATGGCCTCTCACGCTGCAGCTCTGGCTGCCGCGCTTGCTTCACAGAAGGAACAGCACGAGGGAGCCATGGCCGAAGCCCGCTCTCGTCACACTCAAGTCCTCGCTGATCACGTGGCCAATCACACATCCGCTCTGGGCGAGGCTGAGGCCAAGCATCGAGCAGCGCTTGCAGAGCGTGAGAAGCTGTACAAGAGCGAGACTGAGAAGCGAGACGACGTCCATCAGCAAGAGCTCGCACAGCGTGAGCGAAGGTACAAGCGAGCTCTAGAGGAGGCTTTGGAGGAGAAGGAGCGCGAACATCAAGACATGATCGAGGACATTCACTCCACCAACGACTCCTACCTGAGTCAGCGCGATGCTGCTTATGGAGCTGCGCTCAAGGAACGAGACGAGCAAGTCATCAAGGCTCGTGCCGAACTGCAGCGTCTGCGAGCAGAGCTGGAAACCTTGACTGCCGAGTTGGCTGAGGCTAGGCGTCTTCTTGCAGCGGCTCTCGCTGGCAGCGAGACTTACGCACGAGACTTGGAGCAGGCGAGAGACGCACACACTGCTGCTTCAGCTGCCGCTGCCGCACAACTGGAGGCGCTACGTCAACAACACCTGACGGAGCAGGCGCAACTGCGTGAATCGCAAGTACCTTCCATGGTGGAGCTCGCTGACACGAAGCGTCAGCTGGAAGCAGCGCTTGCTGACAGTGAGAAGAACGTGCGAGAATCAGAAGAAGCAAGGACCAAGCACACTTCCGCTCTAGCAGCAGCTGCTGCCGAGCTTGAGGCGCTGCGTCAACAGCATTTGACGGAGCTGGCTCAGCTTCGAGAATCGCAGGTTCCATCAATTGTAGAGCTTGCCGACACTAAACGTCAGCTTGCGGCAGCGCTCTCTGACAGCGAGAAGAACGTTCGAGGCCTGCAGGAGGCAAGGGACGGACACACTGCTGCTCTGGCGACTGCTGCTACCCAGCTCGAGGCACTACGTCAACAGCACCTGACTGAGACAAATCAGCTTCGTGACCTGCAAGGGTCGGCAGCAGCGGAACTCGCCGAGGCCAGACGAATGCTTGCGGCGGCGCTTGCTGATAGCGAGAAGAATGCAAGAAACTTGGCCGAAGCAAGGGACGCGCATACAGCCGCTCTCGCTGCTGCTGCTTCGGAACTCGAGGCCCTGCGTCAACAGCACTTGGCAGAGGAGATGCAGCGTCGCGAAGTGCAGGCGCAGACGGAAGCGCTAGCTACCGATGGCGCTTGGTCGCAACCTCCCTCGATGGATGGCCATGATCACTTCTCCGATGCAGTAGACGATAGGTTCGAGGCTGCAAGCGCAAGATCAGGAGATGTGACCCCTCAACCGGTAGTCGAGGTGCAGAATGAGCCGGAGTTCGGTGTGCGAAGGGTCATTCTAGCCGACCTCAGAGAGTTTGGTATTCAGACGGACGACGAGAATTGGGCTCGCATTCAGCAGGAGCAGCTCATGCTTCGCCCGAGCGCCATTGATGTCGCTCGGCCAGGAAAGACTGCTGTTGGAGCCGGCGGCCTCACCGTTCTAGGTGGCTATGCTCCCCAATCCGGTGCCAGTGATCGGGGAGCCGAAGTCCAGCCTGCCCCTGCGCTGTACAGTGTTGACGACGTCAATGCCGCTCTCCAGCGTCGCTCAGCCTCTGACCCGGCTGCTACCCGACCAGACACTAGCAAGCCGCCCGTTCTGGCCGTCCCGCCTCCTCCTTCCGGACCGCCTCCGACTTCGCAAGAGAGCGGTGCTGAAGTCTCCGCCCCTATGCGACCCACGTCTCCTCCACCTCCGAAGCTGATCGCTCGAGCCTCCCTGGGCAACAACCGATCCCTTATCGTCCCTGGCAGCCCGGGGGAACCTTCTCGGCCGTCTTCGAGAATGTCCAATGCAGGTGGCCCTCCCAGCTCTTACCGAAGGCCTGAAAGTAGGATGACCATGGCAGATGACGGACGCAGCGTCGATTCGAACACTGCAGGCTACCTTCTCAATAGGCCTCAGAAGTACCGTCGCCCGTCTGGAACATCCATGGGATCGGACGCGACTTCGCTCATGAGTAGTCAGACCTCCTTGAATGACTACCAGAGTTCGAATGCACACGAGCACCCCGGTGACGAGACCTTGACTGGCCGACCTCGACCATCTCGAAGAAGCGGACGTGCCTCCAACATGGTTCCAGACACCGATGCGACTGATCCGGTCATCATCCAAGCTATTACACAGACTATGATTGGAGAGTACCTTTACAAGTACACACGGCGAGCAGTGAGGGGCGGCCTCTCCGACAACAGACACCGCCGATACTTCTGGGTCCATCCCTACACCAAGATGATCTACTGGACGGCGACTGATCCAGGTGGGGACAAGGCGACCGAAGGAGTCAGCAAGGCTGCTTGCATCCAAGACGTCTCCGTAGTCGAAGATCCGAACACGAGCCCACCTGGTCTGTACCACCTGTCACTCATCATCAAGACCTCTGCTCGAGACATCAAGGTCACAGCTGAGAACAAGGAGCGCCACGACGTCTGGCTCAATGCTTTGGGCTACCTCGTCAACCGAGGCGACATGGATTCGGCTGCTGCAGACACCACTGTAGTAGCTGAGACTGCAGCCACTCCTTCGATCACAGGAACGCGACGTCGCGGTTCACTCTCGCGTCTGCTTGCCTCCCCTGGCCGAAGTCTCTCTACTCTGGGCCGACTGAAGTCCACCGACTCTTTGAGCCAGCAGCAAGATAACGATGCTACGCCCAAGGGGCGCTCTGCGGCCGAGGGATCCGTTGCCGGTTCTTACCGAAGCAAGCGACGTGACACTGCCGCGCGCGAGTACCTCCAACAGCAGTCCCGAGGGGGTCCGGCCAATGACTTTGGAGTGGACGGACGTCGATCTCGCAACAGCAGTGCCGGTGGTCGTACCGGCGCCTTGGATCCCGTCACCGGTGAGCGTCTGAAGACGGCAGAAGAGATGCTCGAGGAGAATGAGCGTGAAGGGTTCGAGGGTCTGGACAATGTTCGAGCCTGCTGCGGTGGAGCGCACGATGTAGGCGCTCTTGCACACAAGCAGTATCAGCAGCGCAAGACGCATCGAAGACCCGGCAGCAGTCTGGGCGTCGCTGGTGCCGCTGGACCCCATACTCCACGCCACAGCAACTTCTCCATGAGCGGACCGGGAACCTCGCGCCCTTCAAGTCGGCTGAGCAACGTCTCCAATCGCCCTCGTGGTAGCTCGAGCAGCACCCACTCTACCAACCAGGCCATGCGAGAGCGAGACACCAGCTCACCACCACCGCAATTGGGTCCTCTGAATCTCAATACGCCCCGAGCAAAAGGAGGAGCTCAGAAGGGAGACACGCACAACAAGACGGGCGAGACATTTGCGAGCCTATTTGATCTCCCTGCCCCTACTCCTGCTAACAGACGTGCTTCTGAGGCGGCAGGGGAAGAGACATTGACTCCCAAGACGGCAGGCCCGCGATCTGTGCGGGTAACGGATCAGTATGGCTCGGTCAGGTCGACGAGGTGATGCAGGGAAGAAGAGAGCAGTGGTGGTATCCCCTACGTTCGCTTCACTGAGTCAGCACATTCTTTTCGCTTCCACACGTTACATCTCCTTCCTCTATGTGATACCTCTATCTTGCTTCACACTCTCAATCGTTACAATCCCATTTTCTTCCGCGTAATGCTGTGCAGCAAAAAGACAGAGTGAACTATTCTGGAGATCTACAAAATGATGGCGCCGGTTTTTTGACCCGGGCCGCGCCAAAACAAAAGATTTTTATGATTGGACAAGAAGGTAATCGAAACCTCGATCTCTCGCAATTCAAGATCAGAAACATGCAAAGCGAGCGCCTTACCACTTGGCCACTTGCCCATCATAAGCGAGGAGATCAAACTAGCAATATACATACCCTAGAGATTTCATCACCGTCCTTGCTCTCATATCACAACGGAGCCAGTCGCCGCTCCACCACAAGATGGCCTCATGGATGAGCTTGAGAAGCTCGACTCGTACATCAATCGACTCAGCGTACAGCAGGATATAGACAAATTCCCGTTCGGTTCCAGCTTTTGACGCTATCTGCCCAAGTGCCCCCCCGCTCACTACAGCCCCTTCATCAGGTCCTTATCCAGCTCCTTCCACTGCCACCACTGACCCCTCGCCGCCTCTACCTTTGCACAACCCTCCTCCTGCTGAACGCAGAATGCTCCTCCATCCTCGAGTTTGCCGGTGACTGGGTCTGGATAGGCGCACCGCTTCTGTTGTGGGAAAGGACAGGGGCATTTGCTTGGGTGGGAGACGCAGCTGAGAGTTCGTGGGCAGAGGTAGTGTGGACATTGTGAGGCTTCCGTACGAGCTTCGAACCAGGATGCATCGCCGCTCTGCAGAGAAAGCAATTAGTAAAGCAGTCAATGAAATGCAAATACAGTACTTCTGATTCAGTGACTGCTTTCTCTTTGCGATCAGTGGATCTTACTCACGGGAGGGGCCTCCTGCTCACGCGCCTGTCCGCCTTGCTGATTGAAGAAGTTGAAGAATTGACCCAGAGCCGGAGTAGAGAGGAACAATAGCGCCGCTACTAGCAGCAGCAGCAGTGAAGGTCGTGTGGTCGTCGTCATCATCGCCGCTGTGACCTTTGCCAGCCGTAGTAGTGGAGACCGTGGTGTTGCTCGCTCTGGTGATGGTGGAAGGTGTTGCTTGTGCGCTTCTCCACTGCCGTGACGGAAGGGCGGATCGGAACAAAAGTCCCTTACGACGAGACTACATCCTTCGCAACCAACATCATCGTCCAGGTCAGCTTTCTGCGTCAATACTTCCCTGTTGTAACCTCTTCTCGTCCCATCACACACATCACCTCGATAAGATGGGCGATGCAGGGTACCGAGGCGTCTCCGCGGACCAGGACTCGCGCTTCGGCAACAAGGATCGCAAGTTGATCAAGCAGTGAGTATATGCTCCGTCCTGGGCTCTCCCGACTGCTCGTATGCAAACTCGTTCATACTGAACACTCTTTTACATACATCGCCCACAGACTAGAGAGTTCCAAGCTTTTCCCACCATCCTACTCGAAGAAGGTGGACCTGCGGAAGGTCAATCTGGAGGTGATGAAGCCTTGGGTGGAGTCAAAGACGCAGGAGCTCCTCGGCTTTGAGGACGAGGTGGTGGTAGAGTACGTTATGGGCATGCTGGAGAGTGAGGAGAATCAGCCGGTGAGTGAAGTACAGCATGGGTCTGAAGTAATCAGCCTCATTCTCACTCTGTATCTTGTCATATTGCCCACAGCATCCGAATCCACGTCAGTTGCAGCTCTCCCTGACAGGCTTTCTCGAGTCGTCCACCCCGAAATTCATGGCAGAGCTATGGGACTTGCTTCTCTCTGCGCAAGAGTCTATCGGCGGCATTCCTCAGCAGTTCGTCGACAAGAAGAAGGAAGAGATGCGCGCAGCGAGGGAGAGGGACGCGGCTGCGATTCGAGCTAGCGGGATCTCTGGTGGGGCTGCTGCCATGGGACGTGGGCCTCCTGCTGCTCTTCCGCCAAGGCCGGCATTTGCAGGGCAACGAGGTGGTGGAAGAGAGTTCAGAGACAAAAGAGGAAATGCTACGGAGAGGGTGCAAGACTCTGGATGGGGAGGCTCCGGACGTGGACCCCCAGCACCTCATGCTTCACGAGATCCAGACCGGTATGCTGCCTCTTCTTCATACTCTCGTCCAAGGTACGAGGACCGCGGGCCAAGATACGAGCAGGACCGTCCGGCCTACGACAGAAGAGGGAGGAACGACGAATACGGCTACTCACGACGCAGTGCCCAGAAGTATGACGAGGATCGCTACGATGGCCGTCGCATCGGTAGAAGGGACTCGCCAGAACGCGCTCCTATCTCTAGCAGTCGTAGGACCAGAGATTATACGCGCTCCCCTTCGCGCTCTCTCTCGCCTTCTCGATCTCCCACCCCACCGTCAAGAAGGCGTAGAAGGGAAGAGGACGAAGAGAGATACACTTCTGCTCGCAGACAAGGCGATTATGCTGATTCGAGTAGGAAGAGATATTGCAGAGACACCCGATCGATCACTCCTCCGCTGAAGGGCAGAGGCAGGAACAGGTCTCGACCATCCTATTCTCCTGCATCCTCAAGGTCAACGTCAAGATCGAGGTCGGAATCCAGGTCTCGCTCCCCTTCGCGTTCTCAAACTCCCTCTCGCAGTCTTTCGCGGGACGCCACTCCCGCTGCCCCTTTCTCGTCAAGACGTCGCACAGAGGAGGGTGATAGAGAGGACAGGTACGCGAGGCGAGACACCGCTGATGAGCAATTCAGGTCGCGGCGACGTCGCTCATACTCCTCTCGCTCCCCGTCTCGATCACGCTCGCGCTCGCCTACCCCGGTCAGGAGACGAGCTCGAGACGATGAAGAAGAACGAGAGCGCTATCGAGAGAGTGGTAAGGTCCCCCGCAGGCAGACACGGTCGATCACCCCCGTTGCTGGCACCAGGGGGCAGAAGAGGACCAGTCGGTCCTACTCTGGCGGATCATCGAGGTCGAGGTCGAGGTCGAGGTCGAGGTCGTACAGCCGGTCGCCTTCTCCCCCGCCGGCACGGCGTGCGCAGAGGTAGTCCCTTCGCCATCTTGGACTATGTCAACGTCATCCTCATACCTCCACGCAGAAACTATGTAGTCTCGCTCTCGCGGTCGCTCTCGCTCGAGAATGCGTCTTCATTGAGAGCAGAAAAAGAAAAGAAAAAAGAGTGTGTGCACATGAGGTATCATCGATAAAAGAAAATCGTGTAGTGTGTGTTGCGGAGTGCAAGTCAATGACTCGAAGTAGAAAGAGACGAGACACTGACAAGGGAGGGAAGGTATAGCTGTGATGAGACCCCTCGTGGTACCGCACGGGAGATGGGTCCCAGCAGGCGAGTCGATGCGAGGCATCAAGTATCCGCTCTGCTCTCAAGGTGTCCAGACCTTGATGGTCAGATCCACGCTCGTAGTCACCACGGCATTGACAACTTTCGATGCATCCGCCGCTGCTGCTGCCGCTGCCCCGTTTGTCAATCTCGAGGCCGAGGGAGACCCAACGGGTCCGTCTTGCTTCGGTAGAGCTGCCGCCGTCGGCTCTGTTTTGGCTCTGGCCCAGGTGATGCTAGTGACAAAGTGCTGATGGGCGTCGATGGTCTTGCTGCACCTCGCGCCCGCCTTGAGGTCCCATACGCGCACCGTCTTGTCGTCCGAGCAGGAGAGGAGGAACTTGCCATTGGGCGACCAGCACACGCCTCTGATCCAATTGTCGTGGCCCACTAGGGTACGAATGCATTGCCCAGTCGAAGTGTCCCAGATCTTGATGACCTTGTCCCTTCCTCCTGTAGCTACAAATTGACCAGGTGTAGTGTCTGCGCCTTTGGCTGCTGGCGCCTTGACGTCTCCCAATTCTCTGAGCGCTGCGTAGGCCGCAACTGGAGCAAAGGCAATAGCCTCGACTACATGCTCGTGGCCCCTCAGCTCCACCTTTGTCTCCCCCTTGCTACGATCCCAGATCCTGCCCGTTTGATCATTGCCGCAACTGCCGATCAGTCGGCCATCAGAAGAAGGCGTGACGCACCTCACCCAGTCGGAGTGGCCCTCTAGTGTCTTGGAGCAGTAGCCGGTCGAGAGCTCCCAGACTCGAATGGTGCGATCCCGCGAGGCAGAGATAAGGTAGTCGTCGCCAGGAAGGAAGCGGACGGAGGAGATGGAATGGTCGTGGCCGTGGAAAGTCTTTACACAGGTCCACTGGTTAGCGGTATCCCAAATTTTGATGGTGAGGTCAGAAGAGCAAGAAGCTACAGGAAGTAGAAAGCAGGTCAGCGTTACATGCCGTTGCAATGATCGAGTCTCTCGGGCTAACACATACTCACCTAGCAGATTCCCTGTCGAATCAAAGTCAACGTCCTGAACCGGCTTCGTGTGCGACTTCAGTGTCCTCTCAAATTCTCCTGTCTCCCAATCCCAAATCTTGATAGTCGCATCTTCTGAGCAGCTGGCAATCTGACTGAAGACTGGATGGAAGGCTACTCTTGTGATGGGTGACCGATGACCTTGCAGTGTATGACGAGGCGGGTTCCGTGGTACCCAATCTGTCAGAGAAGCCGCACGGCGCGAGCTTGGTGATGCTGCTAATTCTTCGGTGAGTTGAGCGTTGCGAGTCTCGAGCTCCATTATCTGAGGAGAGTCGTAAGATGAGATGAGTCATATATATCGAGACGTCAGTCGAGCTCCAGACAGGGCAGAAGTCCTCCGTAGCGGCTCTGTCTTCCTCACCTTCTTCTGCAATCTGATCACACTGGTCCATTTCTTCTCCAATAGACCCGCATATTTGGCCTTTGGGTCTATTGTGAAGCCCTCCTGTCCAGCATCCAGCTTGAGAGCATCGAAGGAAGATGTAAAGCCCTGCGTCTGAAAGTAGTCTAGCAGGGACTTGTGTCTATCCGACAGGGGGGGATCAGAAGGCTGGTCAGGGCTTGCCGTACACGAGACTGCTACAATTGGATTCCAGTCCACTCACAGCTCCTCCTTCTGGCGCTCCGTCAGACTGCTGGACATCTTGACTGACAGGTGGCTAGCTACGACGAGCTCGCCTTGACTTCCGGCTCAGAACTCGGAGACACACAAGGCTGAAAGTGCGCCTCGCGGCCGGAGGACCTTCGCTAGCCTTCTCCGTGAGGACCGGAGCCAAGTTGCTAGTTACCTCCAGGGTATCAGAGTGCTGGCTGTGAGCTTGATGTAGCGATGATCGCCCCGTCTTCGACCGAAATCAGGGTGTATGCTACTGGTCTGGCAACGGGAAGGGAGAGGGTGTAAGCCAAGGAAAGAGTTGAGGAGATAGACCGGATGTGCTTGGTAAGAAGGTGGGGAGGCGAGGTGTCAGGAGCCAAGAGGAGGAAGTCGAATGATCCTTGGCAGGATGTTTGTGACTGTCTGCCTCCTCCTTGCCTTGGGATATTAGTCGGTGCGAAGGTGGAAAGGCGGCAAGGGGCAGCGTGATGGTATCACCACCAAGTCCATTACGGAGCGGAGGCGGACTGGCCGGCGTCGCGCCGCCCCGCCCTGCGTTGTGGTCCGAGCTTCAGGGCACAAACGCGTCTCCGTTCCGATGGTGAAGTTGATCCGGGCCTCAGGGTGCATACACTCTACTCTGTACCATCGTCACCATCCATCTCCTGTCGCTTGCCTTTGTGAGCGACTCTTCCCCTCCTTAGCTCCCCTCAACGTCGTATCGTACACATCCACTGAGCTGAACGGGATGGCGAAGCGGCGATGTCGTTACCTTCAGCAAAGAGGAAGGTAAGTCAAGGTCAACACGCAGCCATTGCTGCCTTGCATCCACCACTGACATGCTGCCTCACCGCCTCGCTGCTCCTCTATCCGCAGGTCATGGGCCGCATAGACCTCTCCCATGACCATCAACAGCAACAGAGCTCGCCATCCTCAGTCTCACAGACTGCTCGCGTTTCGACCGGTAGCAGGACATCCACGCCCGTACGGCGTCTTGGCGGCCATGCTGCGACACCAGGCTCATCCGGTAGAGCCAAGGTGGACATGGCTACGCTAGCAGGAGGGGGAGGGGGAGCAGAATCGACTTCGCATGACAGTAGATACGAGGCCACACCCCCCGTCATGAAGAGGGCGGCTACGAGCACAGGAGGCATCAGCAGCACGACCGCCTCGCCATCGCCTTTCCTACGCAAGTCAATCGCCTCTCCAGCCGTAGCCACCTCCTCGGCCCCCGTCACACCTCGTATCGCGGGAGGTAGTTCCGCATCAGCCATCGGCGGTCGACGCAGTCCGGAAGCCCGCTCTTCGCCCTTTGACCGTGGGGAGGTGCCGCCCAATGTCACTGTCAGGAGCGGATCAGTGCGCAGAGTCAGAGATCATGGCATTGAGTCCTCAGGGAGCCCAAACCCGTTCCCTTCTTCGGCAACAACCTCAAATCTAGCTTCTTTGGCGAATGGGTCGTATGGTAGCAACAGCCCTCGCGTCCTCGGCTCGCCTCCGATCAATGGTCGTTCCTCTCCAGTACGAGGTCATACACGTGCAAAGACGAGCCAGAGCGTACCTACCGCTGCCTCCTTGAACGCCACACCCACAATGGCAAGAGTCAACATTGGCGGACCAGGAGGAAGTAGCATAATCGGCAGTCCCTTCACTTCCTTTGGCTCGCATGCGGCTATCAACACGCTCGCCACTGGCGCGAGTCCGTCAAGGTCCCCCTCTCCCAGCTCGTCTGCCTTGAGCAGAGCGTCGGGCAGCGGCAGCTACTTTCCTCCTACGAGGGATCGAAGCCGAACCGAGTGGGGCAGTACACCAGATAGACCCCTGCTCTCACCCTCTGATCCGCCACAGAGACGCGCCATGCGAAGCAGTGCCGGGACAGCAGAGGCTGCGAGTACTCCGGGATTGTCCTCTCGTCGCTCATCCTCCTCCATGAACAGTGGCGTCTCGGGTCCAGCCTCACCGAACCTGCAGACTCCCCAACAGCATGTGGGGAGCCAGGCGGTAAACAGGACAGGCTCTACCAGACCCACGCTGGCTACACCTGTCGCAATGAATCCAAGCTCGTCGCGAGACTCAGCACACACGCCAACAACACCGATATCAGGCTCCTACGTTGCTAGGCCGCGGCTTCTTCCGGGAACCCCTTCCACAAAAGGCCAACAGTCTGCACCTCCGACCGTAGAGAGCTTCAGCTTTCCCCGGCGCGCAAGTCAAACATCTGCCTCAGGCCTCGCATCTTCCGCCTTCCTATCGCCGACCAGTGAACATCCCTCCTCGTCAAATGCCCTTACCCTCGAATACGCCCAATTACGCGTAGAGCGCAAGATCGCCGACTTGGAGATTACAAACAAGTCCCTCATGGCCATCAATTCGGGACTCGAAGTGACCAAGCATCGTCAAGGGCGAGAGTTGCGTGACCTCAAGAGGAGGATCAGAGAGGGAAGAGGCATGACACTTGGGCCGGGAGAGATTGCTGCAGGCGCCGCAGCCGCACTCAGTCCTGGTAGCCGGTACAGGGTCCCGGATGATGAGGATGACGATTACTTCGGAGAGGAAGACGACGAGGAAGATGAGCAAGCCAAGGAAGATCCGGAATTGGAGGCTGCTCACATCCGCTGCAGAGATCTCATCGACGCTATGCTCAACACGGCTCGAGAGGCGATCCTGTCGCGGTACATCCCCGAGGAGAAGAAGAGCAAGGTCCTCACGGCAGGAGAGGTGCAAGAGCGCGACCTGAATCTTGGCGAATCAACGGACGACGTCGGACCTCATGGCGGAGGTGCAGAGACAGTAGATACCAGCGCGAGCTGGCAAGCAGACACCTCTCTTGCCTCCTCCGTAGCAGACTTGACCGACAGCGCAGCTACCGAGGAGGAGGTGCAGGACGGAGCTACCGTCGTCGTACCCGAAGCAGAGCTGCTGAGAGCTTCTCCACAAGAAGCTCAATCGACTCATGGAGCGGAAGCGGACGTTGAAGGGGACGTCTCCGTTGACACTTCGATTGCTACCTCGACGACTGGATCGACGGCTTCCGCAGATGATAGCACTGCTTCAGGGGAGGGGCACGACGACGACGACGAAGACGATGAGGAAGATGAAGACGAGGAAGATGAAAGTCTCGAAGCGGAAACCTCGCACACTCCCTCTGCGCCCTGGGTTGGCAATACTGGGGCCGCAGACGTCTCCATCGACTAGAATTCAGCGGCGCAGGATCATAGAGTCTCCCTACACCTTTGCTCACATCCACTTCCCGTCTTGGCCACCTTGTCTATTTTTTTGATACCCACTGTGATACGCGCACCTTTGCAATCGTTTCTGCTGAAGTCAAAGCAGCAAGCATATCACGCACGTAATACGAATATACCACCTCCATCAACATCACCAGCTCAATCGCCACGCCGGACGAAATTCACTACCGATCTCCGATCTCCGGCGTATAGTCTGGCGGATGTCAGTCGTAAGGTGGATGACATTGATTGTTACCACAAGGGAGAAAGAAACAGCTTGGCCTACCAAGCGCAAACACTTATTGGATCTAGTGCGCTTGCTCGCTGACTCTATGAGGAGGCCGTCTTCTCGAAAAGAGACTTGCCCTCGGGGCTGAGGAACTGAGAAGTGAAAGCAGGCAGAGTATTTCATGAGGGTCAAGACGGTCAGCAAAAGGCTGTTCTGCCTGCAGAATACTTCCTCCCTCTTTCCCCACCCTCTTCGCACTCACCTTCTTGCACGCCGCCAACCAAGCTTCCCTCCCTTTCCCTTCGATGACGTCGCCATGGCAAGGAATGACTCTCTCTGCTCCCCAAGCAGCAAAGATCTCTGCGTCCTTTGCGAACCTAGCCCTCCTCTCCTCCGTCGAGCCACCAGGAGTGGACAACTTTACCCCTTCTGGCACGCACGCCTCTGGAATGGCTGCTGCTGCGCCTGCGTTCCAGAGGAATGTCTGATGAAGCCCGTGGAAGGGGTTGAATTTGGTTGCCATGCCCGTGAGGAAGGGTACGGGGGAGGAAGGGCTCTTGCTTGGCGAGCCTAGATATTGCTCCTTTGCCGGAAGATTGAAAAGAAGATCCGCCACGATTGCTGAGCGCGAAGCGACATGATGGAATGCTACGTCCTTGTTTGCAAACGTGGGGAAATAACGTGCTTGAATTTCCTCTTCAAAGCCATACATTGTCCCCTCTCGGTCCTTCCCGTAAATTCCCGCCCAGGAAATGTTAGGCCGTTTAGCATCTAGACCTTCCACACCAATACACTTTGCTTCTGGAAAAGCCTTGCTCCACTCTTCGGTGAACATGGAATGTACCGCATCTGCTGCAATGATCCATTTTACTTCACCTCCTAGCTCCTTGAGTGACTCCTTCACCGGCTCGTCCAAGGGTGTAGAGGCGAGGACCCATACGGCATTCTCGTTGGGAGGCTGCTGAAGCTTGATTGCTGTTGAGCGACCACCGACGGGGAGGATGCCGAAGCGAGAGAAGGGTCGGGAGAAGCAACGCACTTGAGGGTGGGGAGAGGAGAGGACCGTTGGTGTCGAGGTTGTTTGTGAGGTGGCACCGCCAGAGGCAGTGGGTTCCGAGCTGGACATGATGGTGCGAGAGTGGTGACAAGTGGAGGTGGTGTGAGCGAGTGTTGTAAAGTGGCCAGGAATAGGTCGTACGGCGTGGTGAAGGAGGGGTAGAGAAGGAACGCAACGAGGCAGCCGTACTTGACTGATTCTAGACGCCAGTGTGACGGTTGTTGTACAGATGGATTGCAGCTGCTGGGGTCTGGTATCGAGGACAGGGGCAGCCGTGGTCAGCATCCATCTTCCGCGTCCAGTTTCGCTTTCGGCTGAACTGACACTTCCGCACGACTGAGTGAGCTGCTTCCGCTTCCGTCAAGGCGCCACATTGCAGCCAGGCGCGTCTCCGCCCACGTCGGAGGTGGGACCAGCTCGCAGGTGGCCCAGGCCCGCGGCCCGAACCTAAAACGCAATACGAGCGAGGTGACATGAAGTCAAGAAGTGAATGAATGTGGGGGTATCAAAGATTATGACAGGTCAGGTGACATGATGAAGAGAAAGAGGAATGCAATGAAGGCGAGATTCGAGAAAATGCTTAGCCGCGCCAGCCTTGCCAGCCTGATCCGGCTACACGTCGTCAAAGACCCATAGCACCTGCTCGGGCGTGACAAAGAGGCCCAGCCAACCCTCTCCTTCGCCATTCACACTTGCCGTCGACGAACTCAGACGACTGCTCGACCTGGAGGCAGACCTCATGTGAAAGCTGCCTCCCGTCAGATGAGGCGAGAGGAGACGCGCTGACGCAGCAGACTGGACGCTACCTGCCATCGAAGGTCGACGATGTGCAGCAACAGCAAAGTGCGCATACAGGGACCCAGTGAAAGATGGCCGGTGTTGTATTTGGGCCGTTGCAGATGGTGGTTGTGAGTCGATTTCACTGGCAGCATAGTTGCCAAAGGGATCATGTCGGCTACCGAACAGCATCGTAGGCGAGGAGCACCTCGTGGTCGAAGGACTGTCGCTTGGGAAAGGAAATAGATTGCGTACCTGAGCACTGTGGCGCTTCTTGGTCCTCGAGGAACGTACTCGCGAGGAAGAAGCCGAGCGCACTGCTGCTGCGCAGGGAAGCGGGAGGGCCGCAGAGGACGAGACGCTCCTTCGGTCGTGCGCGATGTGCCACTGATCGGAAGCCGGCTCGGCGTCACTCAAAGTCCCGCTAGCGTCGTCGACTTCTCCATCATTACGCTGGCTCAAGCGACTGGTCACGCCTTGCAAAAGAGCGGAGGAAGTTGACCGCTCAACACGAGCGTCGAACGTGAGCGATTCTGGGCTGCCCACTATTGACGCCGCAATGCTTGCCTGTGGCGAGAGGACTCTCACTACATGAGCTTGCAAGCGCTCGATACGGCGCCGTCTCTCCTGCCTCTCTGTTTGAGCCATCATCTGCATGTGTGCGGAAAGCAGCGACTCGCCTTGCACCTGCACTAACTTCGTGCTATAGCCAGAGTCGCTCGTAGGGGTATGCCGTCCATCGTCATTCTTGCTAGCCACGTCGGGCGGTCCGAGACTGAAGTATTGCTTGCCGTTGACCGAACCTCTGTTGAAAAGATGCTGTACCGTCCGTAACCCTTCAGGAAGGGGGAGGGCTACCTCGACTCCGATCATGGTCCCGACATAGCCGTCGACTGGTCCAATGTACTTCACCAGGGCTCGCAGCTTCGCTCGAGGAGGCGCGCCAGGCAGAGAGGGCCACACGATGCACGGAATGCCGATTGAGAGGGTCGTGGCCGGTACGTCACATTTACTCGCGATCGGAGACGCCACCGAAGCCCGTCGTTGCGGCAGTGGAGTAGCATCTTCGAAGTCGTACTTCTCAAGGCGAGGCAAGTCAGGCTCTACGGCATGACCAAAGGTGAAAGAGGGCTTGTTGCGAGGCGTTGCATCGATCTCCTCGGTTGAGGCCTTCAATGTGCGGAGAGCTTGCGGTGTTCGCGGCTCGTCAGCGGGTTTACGTGGATCTCGCGGCGCACGAGGCGGAGTACGCGCTGATCGTCTCAAAGTCTGCATCTCGGAAGGCGTCAGATCGGCGCCTCCGAGGACGTCCAGGATCGGAGCGAGAATTGTATCACCCTCGTCAAGAATCTCCATGGCCTCTGCATTAGAACCGTGCAAGTTGGACGCAGAAATGGTGACGTCTTCATCGCTGTCAATGATTTGTGTGTCGGTTTCCGGGAGACTCAGATCAGCATCTTTGTACTGGGTGACGTTTGACGCTGGCGATTCCTGAGCCAACTCCGAGTGCTCTGGCGATTTGTCTGACGCTTCGCAAGTCAACAAGATCGATGGACTTACAGCTATCGTTTCGACTTGCGATTGCGCTTCTGCGTTTTCTTGACCAGAGGCTGCTGTTGACGCGACTTCGCTGACTTCGATCGTCGAATTGGACTCCTCCGAGGGAAGACCGATGCCAACTGGGTGGAGCAGGTTGTTTCCCAGGTCTGCAATTTCGAAGTCAGTGTCCTCCGTCTCCGTCCGAGTCTTCCCTGCTTCTGCAGAAGTGGCCTCTACAATTTCGGCCACAGCTGGCTGTCGCACTGTCGTCTCCTCGTTATCTGCACCGAAGTTGAGACACCTCGCGCTCTCGATTGAAGGCGAGGAAGATCCTCTCTGCTCTTCTGCTCGTTGAGGACTGCCTTCCGGGCCGCTGCCACTTGCATCTCGCACCTCAGGATTGGGCTGCTGCTCCAATGGCGGAGGACTTGCTGCGGTGATCCTTAGAGCAGCCTCTCGTACTGCTTCCGGCGGCTCTGGTGCTCTCAATACGCTCACCGGAGGCACGCTGAAAGATGTTGTCCTGTGCCCCGCTTGTCGGCGCACAGATGCCCTGGTAGCAAGTAGGTTGGTCACGGAGGCAGCCCGCGTAGGAGTCATCAAATTTTGCGGCAAAAAGCGAACTGGCGAGGAGCTGTGACGTTGCACTGGTATAGCCATTGACGGAGTGGGCAGAGCAAGCGCCGCAGTGGGCACTGGGGAAGACATGGCAGTGTCACGATTATTCTCTCCGGCGTTCACAGTCGCATCTGATGGTAGGAGGATACTCCGCTCGATACCTGACTCCTCGGTCTGGCTCTTTTGACCGCTTTCTGCATTGATCACAGATTTGTGATCAACAGTCTGCGGAGTGTCAACTGCGGAGAGCTTGCGTGACCTTTGATCGCCGGGCATGGAAGAGGGTAGACCGTCACCAGAAAAGCGTGCAGCAAGAAGCGCCACTCTGGATCCTGTTGTAGTCTCCTTTCCTTTGGGGGAAGGGGGCTGATCGATGGAGTCGACCAGACTCCGTGGTGTCTCTGCCCCTTCCATAGATTCGGCGGGGCTTTGGCATACAACAACATCTGGTCTCTGTTGAGGACTGCGGCAGGGCGCTGGTGAAGACACAGACGACTGGGCTGCAGGCTTCGTCAGCGTGCCCGAAGTTCTTTCCCGTCTCGTGAAAGTCTCCTGAGCCTTGGGCGGGTCAGCTGTGCGCGGTGCTCTGGCTGGCAGAGCGGTCCTTGTCTGTGCCGAGGGCGCTGTGGCAATCGTAGTCTTCTGACCACGGTTCAGAGCAGTCTGGCCACGATTCAAAGCCGTGGTACCTCTGGTGGAGCTGCCGACAGCCGGCTGAGATGGGGTCGCAGAACGTACAGACGACGTGGAAGTTGGTGTCGCGCGAATACGAGATGCCGGTACAGCTGGACGAGTCGCTGCACTACGATCTGTTGTGCTCGCTCTGGAAGTGCTAGATGCGGCGATGTTGGCTCTACTGGTCGGTGCCACTACTGATCTGACTGGTGCTGTGGGTCTTAACGGAGCTTGCGTGGCTGTTGTTCGGCTAGGCACAGCCGTTCGTGTGGTGGTCTTCGAATCTAATTTTGTTGTAGTTGCACGCAACGTCTTTGCTGTACCTTCTTTAAGGAGAAGATCCTTGGGCATGATGTCGAGCCCATCGGCTACTGCCTTCAGTACCCAGTCTTCAGCTTCATTGAAGCCGCGAAGAGCTCGTATATTGATCCAACGCTTCTGTAGATATGCCAGTATTCGGCAACGAGCAGCTTCTATTCGATCTCGGCAAGCACCAGCCTCCAGTCCGTCTTCGCCTTTCTCGAGAACATCTCGGACAAGTCTCTGATATGTGTGGGCAGCCGTGTTCTCCTGTAGAGCAGAGACGAGCATGTCTAACATCCGATCGAGCACGTCGGTGAGCAGACCGATTCCGTTGACGAGCTTCTCCCAGTCCTCGCTGCCAATGACGTCCCCAAACGTAGTCTCCAATCGCAACTTGATGTGGTGCTCGACGCTGTCCACCATCTCTCGCACATTGTCTGTCCATTTGTGGCTGCGTGTAGCTTCGAGTCGTGCCGAGACCTCCATGATCTGCTTCAACACCCAAACGCAGGCTCCCGGCTCGAGATTGATCGTCCGCTTTATGGACTCCACGATGGATGTTCTGAGTGCGCTCGTCATCGAGCCCACCTCTCGCGCCCAGTAAGCACCAAAGTGTCGGCCAGAGAGAGCCTTCTTTGCTAGCTCAATCAAGACCACATCTCCGACGTCTGAAGCAGCCGCAAAGGCCAAAGCTCTTGGCACTCTCTTCAGGCAGAGGGCACATGGCGGCGAGCATGTGAATTTGTGACAGAAGTCATGGTAGATTAGACTACTCACGACAGTTGTCAGGGACGAGATTTGCAAGTATGCTGCTGCTCGCCAGATCTGGAATGCGATCGTCAAGTCAAACGCCCTGGAAGAGAAGTCCAGCTTGCCGGCATAGATGAAGCCCAAGGTGAAGTATAGAGCGCTGGATGTGAAGGGAGGCGTCGGAAGGTTGACTTCTGTCGCTTTAGCGTCCGAAAATCCCGACAGGAACTGCGACGCAAAGTAGGGCGACCGGGACACGAGGATGGCCCGATGCGCAGAGAAGCAGCCTCGGAGCTCTTCCTCCTCGGCATCGTTCATAGGCAGGGAGACAGTAGATATGGATGGCTCACCGAGACCAAAAGAGCTCCGGCGTGGTGAGGCTTCTGCGCTGCCAGGACCGTTCGAATCTGTGTCTCCACCTACCCGCAAAACAATGTCTGCACTTTGCCGACTCTTCCAGACTCGAAGTAAGTCAGCCCTTAAGCGCTCAAGACGCTTGTCTCCAGTCTCCGGTATGGGCTGATCTTCGAGCGACAAAGCCCCTGATAACGGCTCGGACTCTCTGTCGAGTTCAGCAGTGTAGATGTACTTGAGGACTTGCTTGAGCTGCACGATATCGCCAGCTGGCAGACTGAAAGGTTTCACGTCTTTGATCGGCAAGTTCTTGCGCTCCTCGGAGCCAATCTTAGCCAGACTGGGTCGGGTCCGTAAGTTGAGGCCTGATCTCGAGACAGAATTACTGGATCGAGTGACCGCGAGCTGAGTCCCTGAGTAGGAGCTCGGCGCGCAGACATGCGCTTCGGCGATTGGCAAGCGGAAGTATTTGTCTTCGAATGTACGCGGTGCTCTGAGCCATAAAAGAGCTACCAAGTCAAGAGGAAAGATTGCTCGGGTCAGTCAGATGTATAGAGGCTTATCTTCCTGGCAAGTTGCAAACGGACCTGTATGTGCGTATATCTCCTCGTGAAGTCCTTTTGCCGACCGGTGTGCACTGCTGCCTATGGGGCCTGGAGTAGTCTCCCCTGCCGGTGGCCTCGTGGTCCATGCGATGTCCGGGAATCGTTGTTCTGTATCGCCCCAGAGTGACCTGAGATCATCGCGCCAAGCCTGCTCTGCTGCCGCTTGAGCATTCTGCGGCACCAGCTCCGTCACTTTAGCAGCCAGACCACCGGGTGTACGGACAGTTGCGACGGTATTGCTGACATCTTGTTTGCTTGCGTGGGTGACCCGCGCTACTTTCCCTCTCTCCGCGCCTACGGCCGGAAGTCGAGCGAGGGGACGCCCTGCAGTCGGCGTAGTGCTGACGAGGACGCTGCGACGCGATGCAAGCGCACTGGTAGGCGTAGATCGGTCCCTCACGCCAGACGTCATGTTAGCTCAGTCGCCACTGCAACTCCCTCGAGCGCCTCGAGAGCGCCTCGAAGAAAAGAGTGCCTGCAGGATGGGCGATTCAAAGTTGTGACAGCTGCTGTGTTCGGATGAGTGGTGAAGCCGTCTGCAATAATCTTCTGGCGGCGAGAACACGTCGCGCAATTTTTGGTAGGTCGTAAGGTGGTCGTGAGTGTGATCGTCAAAGAGGCGCGGGGTTCAGGTGGGTATACGAGTCTATAGCGGCAGGAGCAGCGGCTCCTCAGATCATGGAGCTGTGCGTGAAGTGGGAGATGAGGGTGTGAGTTGCAGGAAGAGGAGTGAGTGATGATCATCGCGCCGGCGGCGGCCTTCGAAAGGCGTTTGTTGCATCTGGCGGAGTTGGAATGCGAGGCTGGGGGCGAGTGCTTCGAGCCGAGGTGTTGGTCCCTGTGTGTGCAGCGGAGCTCCAACCCTCACCGCCGGACGTGACCTCGGAAATACGACGACGGCCGGCGCATGGCGAAGAGCGGTGGCAGTGGAGACGCCGAGAAGGATCAGGGTGCAGCAGCTTGCAGCCGTGCGGCGCCTACGAGGAAGCAAGGGGGACAGTGATCCTCGAATTGCAAGCATCGCCGGGGGATGGGGACAGGGGCGTACAGAAGCGGACGTACTGCAAGACCGTATAACCTTTCACACCTGCCTCGTCCTACTCTTCCATGCCATCCCATCCTCCTTCCCTCGACTCTTCTGACCGCAAAAGCGCTGCCGGCCACCTTCCTTAGACCTCCCTCTGGCACTGGCACCTCCCTCCCTTCTTACACAGACGGGTGCTGGCCAACCCTCTCTCCGCACGAACGCCTGGTCGCATTATTCCTCAATCATCAATCCCCCTCATCCGTTGGGATCCCCCCCTCCCCTCACTCTACCAGCCTCTGCTGCTCAAGACAGTGCCCACCACACGATGGAGACTGCCGCGATACCAGCTGAGCAAGTCTCCCGCCTCAGCTCTCTTCCTGTGCTGAGTCAAGACTCCATCTTCACGACCCTTCGGGATCGCTTCTTCTCCACCTTGACCTACACATCTCTTTCGGACTCGGTCTTGGTCTCGATCAATCCCTTCGCCGCCAGCGGAAACCGTAACAGCGATGACACACTCAGAGAATACACCAGACAATACAGGACCACCGACCCCCGCCTGCGAGGACCTCGTCTGCCGCCTCACGTTTTCCAGCTGGCCTGCGAAGCCTACCTTTACATGCAACGGACAGGACAAGATCAGAGCATATCACTGGCGTGAGTCTCGCATTGACACGGTGCCTGGCATCTCTATGGTGACTGATCACCCTTTTTTCTATCCTCCATCTTCCTAATTCGCCGCTGCAGTGGCGAGACCTCGTCTGGCAAGAGTGAGCTGAGACGCCTGACTATAAGAGCGCTAGTCAGCCTTGCTGCTGCCGCACCGAGGAAGAAAGGAGCCAAGCTTGCCGCACAGATTCCCTCGGCGGACTTCATCCTCGATTGCATGGGTAATACCAGGACCGGAGAGAATAGTCACGCTTCTCGATTCGGGCGGTATACGGAGCTACAATTCAGCGAAGCCGGTAAGCTGGTGGGCTCGAAGACGCTAGACTACTTTCTCGAGCAAAGTCGCTTGGTAGCGGCTTGCGGTGGCGATGGCACTTTCCACATCCTGTACGCCATGGTTGCTGGCGCCTCTGCTGACGAGAAGCAGCACTTAAGACTGGGAGATGGCTCGGACTTTCGTTATCTTGGAGGGAGCAGGCAAAGAGGGCAATCTTCAGAAGACGCCCAGCGCTTTGCACAGCTCAAACAGGCCTTCAAGAATGTCAGCCTCAGTCAGCGTCAAGTGGCCTCCATATGCCAGATCCTCGCGGCCGTTTTGCATCTCGGCAACCTCGACTTCCACGCGGACCATCTTCGCTCTGCAGAGGGCGTCTTTGTGCGCAACAAAGATACCTTGTCCATAGTCTCTGAATTCCTGGGTGTTAGCGACAAGGCTCTTGAAGAGGCTCTGACCTACAAGACAAAGATGATACGTGGAGAGGTCTGCACCATCGTCTTGGACGCAGAAGGAGCGGCCGCACACCGTGACGAGCTAGCAAAGACCCTTTACTCCTTGCTGTTCTCGTGGGTCAATGAGCAGCTGAATGCGAGGCTATGCAGACTCGACTTCGATGTCTTCATCGGCATCCTGGACATGCCAGGACCGCGCACGTCCAGCCTCTCACATTCGTTCGACGATTTCGGCGTCAACTTTGCCAACGAGCGTCTCCATCGATACATGCTCGCATCTATCTTCGAGAAGAAGGCAGGAGAGTGCGATCACGAAGGCATCAGCCAATTCTACCCCCAGATACCCTTCTTTGACAACGCCGAGTGCTTAAGACTGATCACCAACCAGCCTGGCGGACTTGTACACATCATGGACGATCAAGCTCGTCGCATGCCTAAAAAGACGAATCAGAGCATGACGGAGGCTTTTGCCAGGCGATGGGGGAGTCATGCTGACTTCAGCATCGGTGGCAACAATCGGAATGGCTTCCCGACATTTCAGATATCCCACTTCCACGGCCCTGTCACCTACAGCAGCGAAGGCTGGTTGGAGAGGAACTCGGAGACTCTGAGTGCCGATTTCCTAGCTCTTCTCAAAGGTGATGCACCGTCGCCTGAGCAAGGCTCAAAGAGTGCATTCGTACGGTCACTGTTCAAGACCGCAGCTATCACAACTCAGTCACATCCACGGAGCGAAAAGACTCCTGTAGCCGCCCAACAGTCTGTCAAACCGATTCGAGCTCCCTCCACACGAAGGCCGAACCGAGCTGGTACCGTCAAGAGATCCAACAGTACACGCATAGGCCTTCCGGGTGTTGCAGACGCTGATGAATCTGCAGACGACAAGGAAAGTGAGCAAGGAACTCACAACAAAAAGTCTATGGTGCCCACAGTCTCCTGCGCAGCGGGTGAACTCCGCTCAGCTCTTGATACTCTCTTCGAGACACTGGAGGATACACAAGCCTGGCACGTGCTGTGCCTAAGACCAAATGACAATCAACTCCCCAACCAGTTCGAAGGTCGTTTGATCAAACAACAGCTCAAGAGCCACAACATCACAGAGATGGCCCGTAAAGTGGTGCTAGAGTACAGTGTCAGTATGACTCACGATGAATTCTGTGAGCGGTATGCCCTTGTGCCATCATTGACACCTGTCAAGATGCAAGAGCGCACTTCGGGAGCGGCGAAACAGAAGTTCCACGATGCCAAAGAGGTCATGAATTGGACCGACAAGGATGCGGTGAGCGGCAGGACAAAGGTCTTCTTGTCACATGACGCTTTCCGTGAGCTGGAAGATGAGCTTCGCACCATGGACGAGGAGGAGCAGCGCTTCAACGCCAGAAGGAACGACATCGATGCCGAAGCGGCGACTCGAGGCGACTTGGACCTGTTCTCTCCATTCGGGTGTGATGCATCGCTCTCCAGCAGAGACCGTATGGGATCTCAAGACAGCACTGCGCTGCTATCGTACGGCAACCCTTTCCATGACTCCAGCTCAGCTCTACCGCTGGTGAGCGGAGGCGAAACGCCAATGCTGGTTGAGGATGACAAGAGTGAATGGATGGCCCCATCCTTCCCCACTCGTTCTTTCGATGGACTCTCAAGACCTGGCTCCGTGGTGGCGTCAGAGGCTTATGCGCCTTCTCGCAACATGTTCGGAGGCGCTGTTGGCCACGATCTGCTAAATGAGAAGGCGACAGCAAGCGCTGCTTTTGGGGCTCCGTCGCCCGGCCAAACGGCCGAGAAGGTCCGAGAGACATCGACCCGTAGGTGGTGGGTCAGGCTTACTCAAATGTTGACATTCTTTGTTCCAAGCGTCTTGCTTTCGGCTTGGGGCCGCCTCAAGCGGCCCGACATTCGGATGGCCTGGCGCGAAAAGCTCGCCATCAACATGATGATTTGGTTTGTCTGCGGTGCTGCCATCTTCGTCGTGGCCGTTCTAGGTGATCTCATTTGCCCAACAGAACATGTCTACAGCACTACAGAAGTAGCTGCGCACAGCAGCGACGACAACGCTTTCACGTCGATACGAGGCGAGGTGTTCGATCTGACCAGCCTGCTCACGTACCATAGGGCGGTTGTTTCAGTCGTTGCTGACGATGTCCTCCTGGACTATGCTGGACAGGACTCAACTTCGATCTTCCCAGTTCAAGTCAATGCTCTGTGCAGTGGAATCAATGGAGATATCAGTCCCTGGGTTCAGCTATCCGGCGTCAACCAGACAGACTCCAATTCTCAATACCACGACTTCAGGACGTTCCTGCAGGACGATGTGCGACCTGACTGGTACTACGAGTCCATGTGGCTCATGCGCTCGAACTATCGAGTTGGCTTTGTTGGCTACACGCCCACAGAGATTTCGAGTCTGCTGGAGGATGGGAGCATTGTAGCTGAAATTGACGGTGGCATTTACGACGTCACAGACTACGTCAATCAAGGCAGCAGAGGTGTGCTCCAAGCTCCAGCTGGCGAGCAAGCTCCCGCGGATACGAACACGGCTTTCATGTCCCCTGCCATCATCGATCTTTTCACGGCAAGTGCTGGCAAAGATATCACCAAGCAGCTCAATAGCCTTCCGCTCAGTGCAGAAGTCTTGGCAGCGCAGGGGACTTGCTTGCGCAATCTCTTCTTCATTGGCAAGAAGGACAGTCGCAACTCGGCGCGATGTCAATTCTCTCGTTACATCCTGCTCGCAATGTCCATCTTCATGGTCTCTATCATCGGCTTCAAATTCCTTGCTGCGCTGCAATTCTCTCGCACAAGAGTGCCAGAGAGTCACGACCGTTTTGTGATCTGCCAAGTTCCTTGCTATACTGAAGGCGAGGAATCCATGCGCAAGACTATTGACTCCCTAGCTGCCCTTAAGTACGACGACAAACGGAAACTTCTCTTCATCATTTGCGATGGCATGATCGTAGGCGCAGGTAACGATCGACCTACTCCGCAGATCGTACTCGACATTCTAGGCGTAGACCCAAATCTCGATCCTGAGCCGCTGAGTTTCCTTTCCGTGGGAGAAGGCAGCAAGCAGCACAACATGGCCAAGGTCTATAGCGGTCTCTACGAGTGTTCAGGTCACGTGGTCCCCTACCTTGTCGTGGTCAAGGTAGGAAAGCCAACAGAGCGTTCTCGACCTGGTAATAGGGGCAAGCGAGACTCGCAATTGGTCTTAATGCGCTTCCTCAATCGCGTCCACTTTGGTACCCCCATGAATCCGATGGAGCTGGAGATCAATCATCACATCAAGAACATCATAGGAGTCAATCCCAGCTTTTATGAGTACGTCCTGCAAGTGGATGCGGACACAGAAGTGGACCAGTGGTGTCTGGCTCACTTTGTCTCGGCATTCATCAACGACAAGAAGATCATCGGCCTTTGTGGAGAGACAGCTTTGTCTAACGCAAAGAAGAGCTTCGTCACCATGCTGCAGGTGTACGAATACTACATTTCTCACTACTTGGCAAAGGCTTTCGAGAGTCTCTTTGGATCGGTGACCTGTCTACCAGGATGTTTTTCGATGTTCCGTATCAGATCTCCAGACACCCATCGACCGCTCTTCGTAGCCAATCGTGTCGTTGACGAGTATGCGGAGAACCGAGTGGACACTCTTCACACAAAGAATCTGCTTACCTTGGGCGAGGATCGATACCTGACCACGCTGGTATTGAAACACTTTGGCAACTACAAGACGGTCTTTACTCGGGCTGGCAAAGCTCTCACTGCTGCGCCAGAGGAATGGTCGGTGCTGCTCTCGCAGAGGCGAAGATGGATCAATTCGACGGTACACAACCTCTTCGAACTGATGAAGACTCCTGGTCTATGTGGTGTCTTCCTTGTGAGTATCTGAAGTTTGGCGATCTCTGCTGCATCTGTCTCATTACTGACCGCTGCATTGCTTCATTCTCAGTTCTCTATGCGCTTCATCGTTTTCATCGATCTGCTTTCGACAATCATTGCTCCCGTCACGGTGGCATACCTAGTCTACCTGATCGTGCTGGTGGCTGCCGAAGGCGAGTCCATACCAACGCTGTCGCTGGTCATGCTTGCTGCCATCTATGGCCTGCAAGCCATTATCTTCATTCTCAACCGCAAATTCGAGATGCTAGGATGGATGATCGTGTACATCATAGGTATTCCGATCTGGTCCTTCTTCCTGCCCCTGTACTCCTTTTGGCATATGGACGACTTCTCCTGGGGAAACACACGTGTCGTCACAGGCGAGTCTGGCGAGAAGGTCGTCGTACACGATGAAGGCACTTTCGATCCCTCGGAGATCCCACTTCAGACTTGGTCAGACTACGAGAATGAGCTTTGGGAGCGTCAATCGGGTCACACCATCGGTGACATCTTGGCGTCCAAGTCGTCCCGAGGCAGTCTGTATGGCGGCTCGAGGATGGGCAAGTCACAGGCAGGATCCCTATACGAGGGAAGTATCGGGGGAGCTGCCCCGATGATGCCCCGATCCGGAAGCTACGCGGCTAGCCTGTCTGGCTCTTACGCCGGAGATGGGCAATACACACCTTACCAGCGGCCATACGCTTCGTCTCAGAGTATGATGTTCGACCCTAGACAGAGCACCTACTCCTTCGGCGGCGAGATGGCTATGGGGCCCACGCCGATGATGGGCTCGGGCCCCTACCAGCGCATGCCCCTTCAACACCAAGCAAGCAGCTCAGTCGTCTTCCCTTCTACTTCCACTCCTTCTCTTTTCGGTGGATGGGAGGGCATGGGCAGACCCGGCCAGACCAATTCGATGTACGGCCTGCCTCTGGGTCCACCCACGCCCTCTGACGAGCCTCTGCTTCTGCCGCCTCAGCGTACGATGAGCGGCGCAGGTCTCTTCGATGACGGGCTGCCTTCGGATGAGACGATCAAGAACGATCTGCGTCATCTGATTGCGGGCGCAGACCTGAACACGGTCACGAAGAAGCAGCTTAGAGGTCAGCTTGCGGCCAAGTACGGCGGTGCTGACCTCACGGACAAGAAGGATCTGATCAATCGGACTATCGAAGAAATCTTGAACACGGACAATTGAACATATCTGGACGCGTAGACGATGAATGGCCGCAACGATGCCGGCCAATGCGACGATGACGCATGTTGCTTAGGGACGTTGCTTCCCTTTCTCAAACAAAACAAGTTTCGTCTGGTCCTTTCCCCCTCTGTTGGCCCTTCCGCAATGTACCCTGCCTTTAATGATGAATCTTCTGTCATGACCTTGTCCCACCTTTCCAAAAGGCGCATTGATCTCAGGATGCCGAAGTGGCGTTCCGTGCTTGGCTGGGCTTGAGTGGTACACCTTTGTGGTTGACGTGAGCTGAGCCTTGTTCGCCTATGGCTGGTGGTGCCGATGATCGTCCCGCGCCACTGCGCTGCTGGTGTGCGTCGATGGCTCCTTTGTCGGTGTTCCGTGACTAAAAAGTGAGGCGCGGGGCGGGCGGGGCTTGTGTCTCTGGCCTGCTTGATTGGCGGATGCACCGCCGCATCTCCGTCGCATTGTTCTCCACTTTGCCTGGCCAGGGCGGGCGGGGAGTGTGTGTGACCCCTGCAGAAGAGGAGATTTCCGCCCTACGCGGTCATAAGGGCACACTCCCACCTCTGCCCCGGGTCATCGCATGGCCTCACCTCGTCCCACCATTCTAACACTCGGGCCCTTCATCGTATCTCATCACGCTTCCAGCATTCAGCTTCTTGTCCATTCTGCATCTTCCAAGGTCGTTGCAGCTTTTCATCTCCCCTCTTTCATAGACGCAGTCATCCTCTCCTCGTCAATCTGCGGGACACCACATCGGCTGCGCTTTCCCACACCCCCCCGCCCACCTCGGCTATCTTTCCATTCACGGCCCCCACACCAGCATCCTCCCTCCTTCGCAGCATTTCCCCCTCGAGCATCCTTGTCAGCATACGGAACGTTGCATTGAGACCTCTTAGCTAGCTATACAGACAAGCGCGGATGTCCGGCCTTTACACTACTTCACGGTCCGGACCAGCACCTTTCTCTTCTTCGCCTCCCTCGATTGCACCCTTGCAAGGCTACTACCGCTCAGTCGCTAGCTCTGGAGCACCGCAATTACCTCATTTGGGAGGTCAGATGAGGGGTTACGAGGGCGTGCCGCAACGGCAAGAACACTATTCCAATTCAGCAGCAGCTCCCTATCTACATCCTGCTCCAATAATACCTTTCGGCGCTGCGCAACCTGCCTCCCTCGACCACATTCGAAGTTCCGTCTCTGGAGAGGGCATGGGCAGCCTAGCACCACCTGCCTATGTCGCGCCCTACTCATCTCATGCACCTGGCCCCATGGGCTTACATCCCCCACAGCGCATACATCGCTCTGCGACCTCCGACGTTAACCCTCCCGGCCCCAATTCCTCCACCTCGGATCGCTTCTGGGCACCGCAATCGCAGCCATACCCAGATGGGTATCCTTCCGGGTCTGGCCCCCGAAGAGGCAGTCTGCCCGTTGTTGCAACTTCTCCCGTGCCTACTTCAAGCGTAATCGAGCTGAGAAGAGCTAGTGCATCCAGCCAGGCCAGCCACAGCAGCAGTGACAGTAGCGTGGCGGGTGCTCCTCGTCTCTCTCTATCCCTGCCCACAATGGGCTCCTTGGCGCGACGTAGGGAAGCGGCAATTGCTAGTGGAGAGGAGAGGCAAAAGGTACAATGGGCAAGGCGAGTCATGAGGTATGTTGAGCGCGAGCATGGAACTGCCGCCAAAGTCAACGACCCTACCCTTCTGCGCTGGATTGATGATGCCATGGCTACCATCAATCGACGAGCGGGCGCATCACCACCCGACCCCGAAGCGCTGTATCTGCGTGGTGACCTGAAAGCGTCAGGCAATTTCTCTACATACCACGTCAAAGATCCGAGAGATGCCTTCACTGACTTTGAAAAGTCTGGTAGGGCTGGGTTCCCTGCATCTTGGTACCGCATCGGAAGGGACTACGAGTTGCATCATTCTTACGCCCTCAGTAAAGATGCCTACGAACGGGGCTGCCAGTTGCAAGACACAAACTCGACCTTCCGTATGGGTCGGGCTTATCTGTTTGGCCAATTGAAAGTCAAGCAAGACTTTGAGAAGGCTCTGCCTCTTCTCAGACTTGCCGCTGACATGGCGAACGAAGATCTGCCTGAGCCAGGCTTCTTTTACGGACAGCTCCACGCAGGAGAATACGCCCATCTCAACATCCCAGACGAACTTATTCGACCTTCTCCTCATGGCTCACCCAGCTCAGAGCAGCTGGCACTGCGTTACATCGAGCGGGCCGCTTACCTCAATCACGCCTCTGCTCAGCTCAAGCTCGGCTGGGCATACGAGTATGCCAAGATCCAATGTCCCTTTGACCCTCTACTCTCTGTGCAGTACTACTCGCTTGCATCAAAAGGCGGCAAAGCCGAAGCAGACGTTGCACTATCGCGCTGGTTCCTATGCGGAGCCGAGGGCTGTTTTGAGAAGAACGAAGCGCTGGCATTCACCTTTGCTGAAAAAGCTACTCGTCGCAATCTTCCTGCTGCCGAATTTGCCTTGGCCTACTATTACGAGGTGGGCGTAGGCTGCGACAAAGACCTGCCGCTGGCTATGAAGTGGTACCGTAGATCTGCTGCCCAAGGTAATGCGGATGCGCAGACTAGACTCACGGCTCTGGCTGCGTCGACGGATGCTGCTGTCTCCCGCTCCCAATACGAGGCTGAGCTCGACTCGCAGATGACGCGCGGGCATACTGCTGCAAGGAACCTGTCTATTAGAGAAGGCAGAGGAAAGCGGGGAGGCAGAAGAGGGTCTGTGGATGCCACTGCCGCCAGCATCAGCATCGAGGGCGGTCTGCAGTCCGTCAACCTCAACGGGGACGGACCTGCGGCCTACTCCGTAGGGGGTGCATCGCAGGACTTCAGTAAGAAGAGGACCTTGAGAATGGTCAATGAACTGGCCGCTACGCAGCAGCCGCACCACGGCAGTCCTGCGTCGGGTCGGAGCACGCCATTATCCCACCAGCCTAGGTCTCGCGTCGGCTCCTCATCCGATCAAGCAGCTCTTTCGAGCGCAGGGCAGAATTACCAACAGCGCGCAGGCATCAATCGTACCCCTTCTCCAAGCGGTAGAAGAGCCAGTGGCACTTCAGGACCCTTTGTCACCCCTTCCCCTCAGCAGAGAATGCAGACCAATCCCGGTACCCTCCTCTGTCCTGGCACTCCAGACCAACGCGACTCGACGAGTAATGGGCATGGCAGGAGAGGTTCCGCGGGCACTACTGCCAGTGGACGTCGTGGCAGCGGAGCTAATGGAGTGGAAACGACGCCTGGAGGTGGAAGAAAGTACAGCACATTTGCCGAGATGGGATTGCAGAGCTCTTCAATGGACAAGGACAAGGATTGTTGTATCATGTGAACTGCCTTATTGTAAGGCACATGGCAGGGCAGTAGAGGCGTAAAGGTTCTCTGAGCACGCACGAGAGAAAGAGGTCGCTGTATACACTTTCCTTCTCGCATCACATTCTCATAGTCGATACCCAGCTGCGTCGCCTCATACCCGTCGCCAATAGCATGTTTCACGTGTCAGCATTGCTTTATTGAGACTGGTATCGAGACTGGGGATAGTTGAAGTACAAGATCTCGTTACAATACGGACAATACGGACGATAGGACAAGGAGACGCTCAGCCTTGCAACATTCTGATATCAGCCTGCTCCGTCTTGCCCGTCAAGATCAAATCAGCCATGACCGCTCCCGTACCAAGTCCCAATGTGATTCCCCAACAACTCGCACCCGCCGTGAGCCAAACTCCCGTCTTTGCGTCTCCTCCCAATAGCATATTACCCGCTGCCATGGGAAGATAGCAGGCTTGCTCGGCCACTAGTGTTGCACTTCCGCTCTTTTTGCCATCTTCAATGGACAGTACATCCGGAGAGAGGACGGCGGACTGCTCAATCAAATCCCTCGTCTTCTTGCCATCATACACAACTTCTTCCGCCGTTGCAGGTAGAGGCTCATCGTCCCCGCCACCACAGACATAGACTGTTCCGTCTGCTCTAGCGTACACCTCTGGCGCAGCCGCACTAGTCCCCTTGCCAGGTCCGCGGGAGAAGCGCATATCGGTGAATAGGCAGTGGTTACTAGTGGGTCGGGAGCCTTTGATGATGATGGAGTGGGCGCGAGAACCTGTGACTCTTGCGGCAGAGGAGAGGAGACGGGAGGAGGTGCGGGCCGAAGGGAAGAGCTGCTTGACTAGAGTGCCCGTCCAGGGTCCTGCGGCTATCACCACGTCGGTGATTGGGAGCTTCTCCTCTCCTTCACCACTAGAAACGACTAGACCGGACACTTTGCCAGACCCGTCCTCGTTGAGCTCGAGACTCTTGGCAGTTGTCCCTAGTCGAACGTCCACCTTGATGTCCTTTTGGCTGCCAAGCTGCTCTGCTTCTTGCACGAGATACTCGACCAGCTTGCCCGGCGTGACCTGTGCTGTTGTGCCTCCTCCTCCAAGTCTAGAAGAACCAGCAATGTGCTCTGCATCGATCCAGTCAACCTCCTTTCCCACTTTAGCTCCACCGCCATTATTCTTCCTCCCCTTTCCCTTTTTATCAGATCCAGTCGCATCATACTCAACACTCAACGTCTCCACATCCCTATACCCCCACTTCTCCTTGCCTCCAGCCCTCTCTGCCAATTCCCTATGAAGTCTAAAGCTCAAAGAAGCAAGCGAGGCAGTAGCTGCCCCATGCCAATCTTCAGCGAGAAACCCACCTGCTTTCCCTGAAGCAGCGGGAGCTAGGCGAGAGGCACTTTCTATTAGATGGAGGGTGGAGTGAGGGGGTAGGGAAGGGTGAGAGGCGAGGTAGGAGAGAGTGGAGGAACCCATGATACCCGCGCCGATGATGGCGATCTGCCGTGGGGGAGGGGAGGTGCTGGAGGGAGACATGGTTCTGGTCGCTACGGAGGCGAAGAGGGAAAGAGATGGACGGATGATGGTGAAGGCTGGACAGGAAGGAAAAAGGTAGTGAGCTTGACCTTGGTGGCAAAGTAGAGAGTAGAGGGAAAGGTTGGCCTTCCATAGAGAGATTCCCGCCACGCACTCTCTGTTCCGCACCGCCGGCACTGCTCCACAACGTCTGGGCCATCCTGCCCGCCCAGAGACGTACCCAGGAGAGCATTGACATCGAGGTTTCATTAAAGCGTCGTCACTTTTGTCTGATATGCTACAGACCACCTTGATCATTGCCGCAACCATCACAGGCGGTGAAGCCTGTGCTAGACCGCCCCAAGCGCGTTCAGAAGGGCCAGCACATGTGCGGGGTGCTGCGATCCCTTCGTGCACACCTGACGTATCGCCCTCTTCAATCGATGAGGTACTTGCGCCTGAAGAACTGACGCAAATGCCACATCTGCCAGATGCCGAGGGCGACAAGCGCTACTAGTGTGAGAGAGGCAAAGTCTTGCACTCTTGAGTTCGTCGATTCTGCGCACGCAGAGGATGACAAAAATGATCAGATGTCATACGCTTGTCTTTCTGCCATCAAAGACTTCTTCTCCTTCTCTCCCTTGACTGCCCCATCAACTCATCAACTCACCATTGGTACCCCGCATCCTCTCCTCCCTCTTCTTGAGATACTCTAGCCCATCTAGAATCTCCCCGGCCACGGCTTCCAGCTTCTTCATCTCCGTCTCGAGCCCCGAAAGCGATTCCTGATTGGCAATGGCATTGTAATCTACCGCGTCTGCACCGATGTCCACGTCTAGGTCGATTGTCGAGCCAGCGTTGCCTTGCACGGTTCGTCCTGAGGGCAATCAGAGGGGAAAGAAGTAGCGAGAGGTCAGTGAGAAGTACAGGATCGCAGCATACCGGCTATACAGCCGACCTTTGGCTCGCTCCCTCTCTCGCTTCAATACTCACGGACGACGAGCTTGTTCGTGATGCAAACTCCCAGATCCGAATTGGAATGGGTATTGATAGCCATCCTCGCCTCGCCCTTGATGTTCTTCTTTGCCAGGTAGACATTGTTATGTTGGCTGGCATCGACGATCTCTACATCCACCTGTTGTCCCTCTGCATCGATCGTGGAATTAGGGATGGGGCCAGTATTGATGGTGACAATGACCAATGTATCTGCCAGTGCATAGTTCCATATGCACCGTGTGGTGGGGGAGGTCTTCGCTAGCACGTCGAACTTGATAGAGAAGACTGGCGTCGCCAGCAGCAGCGCCGACAGGAAGAGTGAAAGAGGATTCGACGACAGCAGCCTCATAATGAATGATATGGAGACGACGTCGGGACCGTATCTCAAGGACAATGGCGACGAGGCGAGGAAGATGCGATGGCGACGAAGACAATGGAAATGGATGGGCCCCTCTTGTCTCGTCTCTCGCCCGCCGGCAGTCACGCTTCCGAGCGCGCTTCGCCCGCGCCTGCGAGACCAACCAACACTTCCGCCTCTCCTTCCCGCTGAAGCATACCACATTCTTCCCTTCACTTCATTCCATGTCCACTTCCTTCAGCGTCATCATACCCTCAACAGCTTAGGTTTGGCATGCCTGCAAGAGTTGCTGCTGCGCAGCCAGCAGCGCCAGGGCCTTCTGCGGCCCGGACGCGGACCGTCGCGTCCACCTCGAGCATTGGCATCAAGAAGAAGAGCGCGACCGCGTCGTCAGACTCGCAGGCTTCCTCCTCTGCTCGAGCTAGCAATCACATCAAGCCCTCAGTACCTACTGAGAGGTCCACAGCTGCTGTCAGACCATCAGCTCCCAGTCGCAATGGATCTCAAGCTCGGCCCGATGGCAAAACAGTTGTCCCCCCGCAACCAGCATCTTCCTCTGATGCAACGCGGAGGCGGACCACGACAGCAGCAGCATCTTCATCAGCGCGTACTGTAATTCCGAACCAGCCTTCACAGCCACCTCCTGACCCTCTTGAACCAGAAGAAGTGATAGCTGCACTCAAAGAGGGCAAGTCGGTCACACCTCACACCCTCACCGAGCTCTTACGCCATCTAAACGTAACACCAGAGCAGCTGTCCCTCAAGCCACTCCTACCCTTGCCGAGGCCGACAGAGTCGACCGCCTCCAGCTCTAGACAACCTCTACATGCAAGCAGGCTATGCAAGCTCGCTTTCAATGCTGTGATGCAGTCTCTCGCTGCTCTTATCACCTCAGGCTGGCGAATGTTAGCAGCCGAGGCCGACAAAAATATCTCACCTCGCCCGCGAAATGTCTTGCATCTCGTGGACGCCTTTCGGATAGCATGTCGCATGGTGATCGCGGATACGACCGGAGAAAAAGACAGCAAAGATGGAGTCAGGAAGTTCCAGATGGTCCTGATGACTCTTAAGAGGATTGCTGCTCTGGAGATCAACGTTGCCTTGCCCACGGAGCTGAGATATCTGCACGAAGCACTCATGCAACGCTTCCCAGAGCTTCGCATAGAGAGCAACATGTCGGCATCGCAAAGCACGGACATCACCCCGCCTTCGCTGCTGCAACTCCAATGCTCTGATGCAGCGCAGAAGGAGGAAAGTCTCATGGCCTTTGTCCTCGACTTCCAGGCTATGGTTCTTTCGAGGCTGCAGGTCAACGGCGATATTTTGCTCAGCGACCTGCAAGAGCTCGTAGCCGCTGTGATGGCAGAAGAGCGTGGATTGTTGGCTTGGCTGCGCCAGACCCAAAGTTCCGATCCGATTGCTACCCACCCGACCTTTCCTCTGCTGCAGAGATGCTGCTACCAGGCAGAAAGGTCTCTGTCTCTTTACGTGACAAAGATCGACGGCAAGCGCCCGTCGGAAGACAGTGCCAAGCTAGAGCATCAACAGCTCATTTTCCGAGCTCGGAGGGCTGCTGTGTCCTGCCTGCTTTGCAGTACATTCCAGGATTTGCCCGGACAGCCGGGCTCGGCTTTGGCTCGGCGGGACGCCCTTCTACAGAAAGCGGCAAAGATGTTGAAGAGTTACTGGCGTGAGTGTGCCTCGGCAGATGCTGCAACCAAGACCACAGTCTATAATGAGGCGCACGCGACACTTCTTGAATTCGAAGCAAAGCTAGAACAGCTGGATAAAGATGTTCCGGCGGACGACAAATGGACTGCCCTGGCAGCATGGACCGATGTGGTCAATACATGGAAGTGGCTCGCAAAGCACAATGGCGACTTCGGCACAATCAACAGGCTGGAAGGACGCAATAGCAGCCAAGAGCCAGGCCAGACCGCTGATGGTCAGCGCCAAGTCTCTGCATCTCCAAAAGCCTGGTCAGTAGCCCATCAGCAGGCCCTCTCGCAATGTTCCAGTGCGGTTGCTCTCTTCGACGTAACCCGAGGCGACGGCGTGGGAATGCCGGAGTCTGCACTTCGTGCATTGGCCAAGACGACTGACAGCCTGCAAAGTCTACAGAACTTGGCAGGCGACGAACCATTGAGAAATGATGCCGACGCCTCGGATCTGCTCAAGATCTGCGAAAGATTGCTGAGAAGATGCAGAGGCGAGATTAGCGCATGGCAGCCGGCGTCGAATGAATCGATACATACAGCAGATTTAACCTCGGCGGTGGCGAGCATGTCGATACAAGAAGTTCGGACAGACGAGAAGAGGGAGACAATTTTGAGATTGATGTCGCAGGTTGCAGGAGCAGCCATGGACGCTCTCGTGACTCTGACGGCTTCGAGCACGTCTACTATTGCCGACACAGACTCTGTGTCGAGCATCTGCAGCGTACTGCAGAGCGTTCGCCTTCTCGTTGTCGCCCAATTCGATGCCGTGGCTCACATCAAGACTCTGGAAGGATCTGCGCAGGGAACTCTCTCGCGTGCTATGGCGTTTCTCCAAAGATACATTGTCCTGTCTGATACCAAGGGAAGCTCTTCGGATGCGCTTCCTGCTTCCGAACCATCAGAGCGTCAGGCTCTGGTGCAAGAGGTGCGACTGTTGAGCTCTACTGCGTCTGCACTTGGTGCACGGCAATACAAGGAGGCCAAGTACGCCTCTGCCGTCTCCTTCATGAACCCAGCAGCAAATCTGCTACAGCACGCTGCAGAATTAGGATGGACGGATGAAGTGGGAGGAACGACGCTTTGCAGCAGATGGGAGCACGTCTCGGTTTGCTACCGAGCCTTGTCTAAGCACAAGGAAACTCTCGCAGCTTTGCACCACTACATTGCCGCGGTCCCACTAGCACAGTGGCAGGAGCTCGAAAGGATCGCCGGTCTCGACACGCCTGTCGAACTCTTCCGCGAAGATGGTAGTGCTGTCAATGCCCAGACGTTCAAGTCTTCTTCGTTCGTGAGGTACGACTGGCCAAAGTTCGGCCGCAATCTGCGCACCCTGGCAGAAACCTCAATAATCGATCTGCTTGCCCAACAGAGAGGCGACTCGGTCGACGGTGTTTCTGCTATGCTCCAGAGCAGCAATGTTCCAGATGATGCCAGGTTGATGTGTTTTGAACACATCATTACCAGCGATTGGCTTGAGAGCCGCACGCCCTTGGATGGTGTTCCAGACGCTGCCGATGCGATCCTCAAAGTGTGTTGCGATTTGGCCGATGCCGAGAAACGTCCACTACGACGAGCAAGACTTCTGCTGCGGGATCTCGAAACGAGAGTCTTGAGTGGCAGGCGCTGCAACGAAGCGAAGAGTGTCCTCGAAGAGGTTCAACAGCTGCTTGATCAGCACGAGCTAGCTTCGGATGAAGGCCTACGATCTCACATTCCCGTCTACCGGGCAAGATTGCACTTACTCTCAATTCTCTTCATACAGCGGCTTGACCAGCCATCTAGGCTTGCTGCGACGTCATCTCAGGAGCTTACAGAAGCCGCCAAGAGGGCGGCCCAGTGCCTTCGAGGACTTCTAGCTACAGACAAGCCTTTGACTCCGGTCAAAGCAGCCTCCCGTGCAGGTCCCAAGGTTGCAGCTGCGCCCGCCAAAGTTGTAGCAGGGAGGACGAGGCAGCTCACGTCTACTAGCGACAAGCCGATCAAGAAGCGTGAGCCGCTCCGCAAGACCACTGCACCGAAGCAGCCGTCTACACCTCCTACCTCGTCACCCGTGACCCCTCCTCGCAAGATGGTCGATGCCGGCGATGCTGTCACCCCTCTTCGGAAAGCGTCGACGACCTGGTCAGGATCTACTCGCTTGCTTGCTCTTGCGGAGCTCATCTGCCATCAGCTAATCGCCTACGGCCACTGTCTTGCAAGTCTTGACCTTCTCAAGGTGTTGCGTCGATTAGCGGGTGATGACGTTGACCTCTGGACGCGTACGACCATTGCAGTCGCAAAGCAATATCTTGTGCTGGGGCGAGCAGGTAAAGCAATGTCTTTTCTCTCTTCTGCATCCAGATACTGTGCTGCATCTCAGCAGATCTCCGAGGTATCGCAGGATACTCGCTTCTACTATCTCCTGGCTCAGGCAACGACTTTGGCGCAAAGCGACTCTCCGTCAAGTCGTGCTCTGGCAGCGTACAACGAAGCTCTAGAGCTTGGACGCTCCATTGAGCGTGCACAAGGCAAGCAGCCAAGGACCTCTTCACTCAGTCGGGCCTTTCTCAAGATCGATGGTCACCTCAGGATCAGCTCAGCTGCCGACACATACGCAGTCCTGATGCTGGCAAGTGGTGACCTCAGGAGCGCTATCGAAGCTGCGACCCATGCCACGGCTTATGTTACCCGTGCCAGCAGTGTTGTTGCGCTTTTGACAAAGTCAAGAGAAAGCGACGGGGTTGTCGAGGAGGACCCTTTCGTGAGCGCGAGCGCAGACCCGGCTCAGCAGGCGAAGGAAGCGCAATTACAGTCACTTCAAGCTGTACCACTCCAGCCCGCTTCGAAGAAAGGGCGGACCATTGGCTCTTCTTCATTACCCTCGCTGCGAGTAGCCGCTGCTCACTGGAAAGTGAATGCTGCTCTTCTTTCGTCATATCAGAAGCTTGCTCGGCTCAACGAGATTCGCGGAACAGCTGCACAAGCGGACATGTTCGCGACGGAGGCAGTCCATCTGGCCGACTCGCTGAACTTGAAGCTGGGTCTAGCTCAATCCCTGCTCCTTCGCGCTGAGCTGCGTCTCCAGCTGGGCAAGAAGAGCGATGGTGAGATGGACGTGGCTCGGAGCCTGGAGGTGCTGAGCGATGTGTGGTTGCCAGAGGCTGCAGGTCTTGCCTGTATACAGGGCGATCAGTTCGCAAAGGATCCTGAGACCTATGCTGAAGCTATCAAGGCTTATAATACCGGTCAGGCTACCTTGAAAGCACTGGATAAGGCTGTATCAGAGATCGAGCAAGTGTCTCCTTCTTCGCGAGCAACTGGCGGCGCCAAGACTCTGTCGCCTCTGGTAGCTCGTAGGTCTTCCCACGGCGGGCAACATAGGTCTCCTCGAACAAGTCTGACGACGATGACGCGAGCTGATGTTCTGCTGCCGGAGCTTCAAGTTAGACTACTTCGCCGACAAGCATGGTTGTTACAAATTCTGGGCCGTGGAAGTGAGAGTGAGGAAGTGATGGAACAGGCGCAAGCTGTGGAGGCGCTGACAGGACCTAGTCGAACGGAGACTCATCTCCTGCACGGTAGGATCGCACTGCAGAGAGCTTTGGAGCAGATGCAGAGCGATGCCATTTGGGGCATGATCCCTGAAGCTGCCATCGCGGTACCTATGATAGCTCAGCAAGCTTCCTCGAGCGGCAGACAGATGACAACATCTTCGGCAGCGTCCGCGAAAGTGACCATGTCGCTCTTGACGAAAGCCAGCTCGGCCTTTTCACTGGCGCTTTCCGCCACCTCACAATCCAGCAGTGCTTCGATCCCTCTTCGAAGCGCTCTTCAAGGTCTCTCTCTGGCCGCAACGCTGCAAGCTACGATGTCCGAGGCTGTTGGCAAAGCTGCAAGCTTGCACAAGGCAATGGCTCTCAGCTCGGCCTCGACCATCACCCTTAGACGAGAGTTCTTTGATGCCATCTGGAGCAAGCTCGAGCCCGTCGGACCCCTCGAAGACAAGGATCATTGGATGGCTGCAAGAACAATAGACATCCGGGACAAGCTGACACGCGAGACGAAAGCTTCCTCGCGGCCTAGCCTCCTAGCAGCCGGTCCGAGCAAGACCGAGAAGGTGCTAGCCCGTGGACGTCGGGCAATATCTGAAGAGCCTGACGAGTCTCTGGATAGCAACGGGCCCGAAGCTGATGCTGATGGCGAGTCCACTCAGGATGAAGAGTCTATCATGCGCATGTTCTGGCAAGGTCGGCGAGATCAAGGCTTGCGAGAGTCCGTCTTCGACGAAAAGCCTTCAAAGAGTAGTGAAACACTCCCGACTGGTTGGACTGTTGTGTCCATCAGTCTGTCAAAGGAGCGCAACTCCATTGTCCTGACACGCAGGTCTGGCTGTGCCACATTGTCCGATCTGGTCTTCTCTCTGCCAATTGACCGTCAAGCTCGTCGCGAGGGCGAGGAAGAAGAGCTGACGATTGATGCTGCGCTAGAGGAGATGAATGACATTGTCACGTCAAGCAACGATCTGACTGCCAGTGCCAAGAACATCTCAGACTCTGCTGAAATGGACGCGCGCAAGATGTGGTGGACTGGTCGAAGGGAGCTGGACGACCGGCTCAGACTTCTCTGCGAGTCAATTGAGCTGCGGTGGCTAGGGCCGTTCAAGAGCACCTTCATGGATCCCTTGCCAGTCGACCGAGACTCTTCAGCAATGACGGTCCTTCGGTCGGCTTTCGACCGCATCGTCAAGAGGCTTTGCTTTCCATCTGGCACACTGAAGAAAGGTTCAAAAGTCAAGCTCGACGAGGCAATCCTAGAGGTAGTGGCTGGCTTGTCGTCTACCAATGTCACCGACGAGGAGCTTGAAGATCTGCTTCACTTCATTGCGGACGTCCATCAGTTCAACGGCGTGCCGGTAGCGGTCGACGAGGCCGACCTCGATGAGATCACAGTGGATCTGCGTTCAGCCCTGGAAGACTTCCGCTCCACTTGCACAAAAGTCCGTCGTGCTCAGCAGGAGCAGGAGGTGGATCATCACATTTTCCTCATACTCGATAAAGACACAGCTCCCATTCCCTGGGAGTCGATTCCAGCTCTAAGAGGTAGAGCCGTCTGTCGTATCCCGTCTATGAGCTTCTTGCAAGACCGCGTGGAGATGGCTCGCCGTCTGGGCGCAAGTCAAGACAACGATGGTGCCTTTCACCTGCCCAGGGAGTGCAAGACGTACTATCTCCTGAACCCCAGTGGCGATCTAGCAAAGTCTCAGAAGCGCTTCGAGGGCTACCTTCGCTCCATTCCCAATTCGCGCGGATTGATAGGAAAGGCTCCCGGGCCAAACGAGTACCTCGATGCCCTTGGCAGTCATTCCCTCGTCCTCTACTTCGGTCACTCGGGAGGAGAGCAGTACGTCAAGACGACGCGACTGCGCGCTCTGCAACGCTGCGCGGTAACAATGCTCTGGGGTTGTTCCAGTGCAGTGCTCCGTGATCAGGGCGAATATGACCGGACGGGCACACCACACAACTACATGATCGCCGGCGCACCTGCCGTGGTGGGCCAGCTGTTCGATGCTACGGACAAGGAGCTAGACTGTCTCTCCGAATCCGTTCTGCTGCACTTGGGCCTCAAGGGGGAGCCTTCCGAGGACTTGAAGGCGGCAATGAAGTCCTCAAAGGCGAGGTTCGACGTGTCTTCTTGCAGTCTCAAGAGGGGTGACTTGGCGGTAGCGGGCAAGGAGATAAAGAAGAAGAAAATGTCTTTGGCTAGGGCGGTTGCGGAGAGTAGAGATTGCTGTAGATTACCATACCTTACCGGTAGCGCGCCAGTCGTGTATGGTGTGCCGGTGTACTTTGACAGAGACTGAACGGGAGCAATTCAGCGTTGAGACAATTAGCAGACAAGCTCGTGTCTCTACAGAGAATATGATTCTGATGTGATTGTGAGAGCTGCAGATGCGAGAAAAGAGAAGGAACTAGTAGTACAGTGCAAGCAATGGCGCATGAGGAGAGGAGAATGATGATCGAACCACGGGTGGTGCGTGAGGGAAAGGGCAAGAGAAGACGCACGAAGGGCACTTGCCACGCTGAACACCTTTCTCCTGCGCCTGAGACCCTCTCCTTTAGCCGAGCTCTTCAATCAACACTCTCAACATAGTTTCCAGGGAAAGACCCAATTTGTCCACTGGAGTTTCTCCCCAGCCACCAATCATTGACATTCGCGCTCTTCTTGAGCACCATGATGACCTCTCCCCTCGTCAGGGGCAGGTCATCAGGCTCCTGCGCCTGGAAGTCAAATGCTGCAATAACTCTCCCCTGCGAAGGGAGGCGCGAGGCAGCGGCTGTCCCTGCTGCGCGCGTCGAGGTAGGCGAGGAACTATAAGCGCTAGTGGAGGTGCCAGAGGTAGATGGAAGATCAAAGTCGTCGTCGAAGAGGGAGGGTTGAAGATTGGAGTGGGTACTTGCGGAAGGTGGTGAAGAAGGGTAGCTGGCGTGACTCGAGGAGCGGGCAGCGGGTGTGGGACCTTCGCGGAGGTAGGCTGCCATGCGACTGCTACTGCTCGATAGACCATTGCCACCATTGCCGATGATTGCGTCTCGGCTGGAGCTCTCCTTTGAGTCGGAACGCCACAGACCCCCCCTATCGTCATCGTGATCGGAGGCGTCACTTGTGATCTCTTGAGTGTAGGATTTGCTGCGCATACCATTGCCACTGCTTGTCCTGAAGGACTTGCTCAGGAATGTTGGACTCTTGGAGAAGCGGGTCCGATCGACCTGTGAGCCACTGGCAGGTCTTTGAGGTGAAGAGAAGACACCGGAATGTGGATTCGGCCCGTAGTAGTCATTCGATATGGACGACGAGATTCCACTAGACTTCTTTGAGCTTCCGACCCCGCCCTGCAGCTCTCGATCGAGGTGGTCCATCCCACTGAGCTCTTCCTTTGCTCTTTCCGATTTCCAGAGGTCGCCAAATGCATCTGCTTTCGAGGCCTGCTGACGCGAGGAAGAAAGGCCAGCACTCCTGGCTGTTGAGCCCCGGCCATAGTCCCCTCGATTACCGGCAGCAGCTCTGATCGCATCTGCAGCCGTTGTCTTCTTCAGACCACCATTTGTGTACGGATCTTTACCGGATCCATAGAGACGAGAGTCGTCCGCGGAGCCAAGTGCGTAATCGTCTTCACTTTCAGAGCTCCGACCGAAGCTCTGGTGAAAGTCGCTGTTGAGTAATGAGCCTGGTGGAGGCGTCTTGCGAGACGTTGAAGGGCTCACGCCTCCGGCAGGAGGTGTCTGAGCGCCCTTGCCAATGCCGAATCTGGACAGGGAGAAGGAAGACGAGGATTTGCGATGGCCAAAGCTAGGTCGCTTGCTGCTCACAGGGCTCATCCTCTTCTCTTTTGTATTTGCTGAGTAGTCATCAAAGTAGCCGGGGGACTTGGATCCTGACTTGGTGAAAGATTGAGAACGACCGTAGTCTGATCCTCCCCGTGACATCTTCGGCGAATTGGTCGCCGATCCACCACCGGCTGGGGAAAAGGCATACGTTCCGGCATTGCGCGTCGCGTTTTCTCTGTCCATGCTATACGTCTCTTCGTCTTCCGATGTCGCAAAAGGATCTCTATCGTCCCTCTTGGGCTGGGAATCCGCGGAAGGAGACTTCCTAGAGGCTCCTGGTGTGATGTCACCTCGATCACTCGGACGCCGCTGGGAGTTCAGATCGGCTCGGGAGAAGTAGCCATCAATGCCGCTGTCGTTGTTGCCAGCTCTGCCTGATGTGCTTTGCTCAGAATATCCGTCATCATCCATGTCCCAACTGTCTCTCCCGGCTCCAGGCTCAATCTCGTCAGCCTGGGCCGCTTCTGACATGCGTCCTGTGAGGGAGAGGCGCTCAATTGTGTCTATGAGGCTCATTGCGAAGGATGGGGGATCCATGTTGCCAGAGAGGATCTGCTTGGCTGATGCTCCCCTGCCGTATGCCTTGTGATTTGCATCGGACCGGTCAACAAGAATCGTGCCCTCGAGGGAGATACCTGATTGGTTTGGGAAGCAGGATAGGAGCGTTCATACAGTTGTTCCAAAGATATGGGTGCATCGCCCTCCCTTCTGCCCTACTCACCACCAAAGAGTCCCTGGCTCTTAGAGTAGCTAAACATCGCTGCTACCTTTCCACTACTGTTCAGTGCTCCCGAGGCCTCTGCTGATCTGCCCACCGGTCCCACTGCGACGCTAAGGTTGCCTCCCAACTGCAGGCTTCCCGTCGCCATGAAGCTCCTGACGGCCGACCTGGAGTTGAGCACGACTATAAAGTCGGTCACCTCTGCACCGGCAGAGAATCCTCCACCAATTCCGCCGATCCCCAAAGCCGAAGGAGCAGACCAGGTCCCATCGGGGAGCTTGGCAATGACCACACCTGATCCGGCGCGGGCGGTGAGGAGGAAGCCGAGCCGGAAAATGGAGAAGATGGCAAAGCCCTTGGCTCGGCGCAAGACCGTCAGTGGGATGATCCTATCGAGGCCATTGACACTTTGATCCGACAAGAGGGGGATTGCATACGTCGTGAGAGGTGGGTGAGCAAGTGGAGCAAGTGCATGTACGGATGCAGCACGAGCCCTCGGTACTCACGGGTCGACGAACTGTTTGAGTACCTTGTCTGCTTTCCGGCACTCGGCAGGCAGGTCCACGGGCAGTGGATTGCCCATCTATACGGTGAGGAGGAGGAGGGTGAAGGGACGGTATTAGGGTGGCGAGGTGCGATGATGCTGATGGTCCCGGCAGGTGGTGGTGATGGCCAGTCTGGGCAGACGATGCTGGGGGAGATGGCTTTCCCTGCCAGGGCTGAGCCTCGTCTCTGCTAAGGCCCGACACAGCTTCTTATCCTCGGCGGACTTTGAACTGGCTTTCCTCCACCTAAACGCTCGGCCTCGGTCCTTCCGGCCGAGCCCTCGATCGCCTCTACGCAGCACAAGGCTGTTCCCCCTACCCAGGCCCGCATCCTACCCTAGACCCACTCAAACAACTTACACCATCACGAAGATGCCATTGACCCTCGTCAAGAACGATTCGATTGCTCGCCTGGAGCTCCCAGGTGGCAAGGCTTCCGCGGACGTCCTCCTCTATGGCGCTACCGTTATCAGCTGGAAGGTCGGCTCTGCCGAGAAGCTCTTCCTTTCCAAGAAGACTCCTCTAGACGGCTCAGCCGCTATTCGAGGCGGGATTCCTCTCGTTTTTCCAGTCTTCGGACCGGCATCGGATCACGAGGACAACGAAGGGTTGGAGAATGTTCCCAGACATGGCGTTGCTAGGACTGCTCAATGGCAGCTCAAGCAGAACAAGGAAGTCGATGGCAAGAATGCTCAAGGTCAGGAGAGTGCTACTGCCAGCTTTGCCCTGTCCTCGCAAGACCTACCGGGGATTGACTCAAAGTACCAGTGGCCCTTCGAGCTCGTCTACGATGTCACATTGACTGCAAAGAATCTCACAACCTCGCTGCACATTACGCATTCTTCCTCCTCGTCAGCATCGGCACCCATGCGATTCCAGTGTCTGTGCCACAATTATCTAGCCGTGCCATCTTCTCTCAGCTGCTCCGTAAAAGGTCTGGTGGGACAATGCTACCTGGACAAGACCGACGGAGCAAAAGGCAAGATGCTCTCGCCAGAAAAGGATCCCATTATCCTCAATGGACAAGCTAGCGATGCCGTCTATCTCGGCCCAGCGCCAGATCTGGTCGAATTGAGCTACGGATCGCAAGGGGGTGGATTGCAGCTTACGAGGTCAGAGAATTGTCCACAGACGGTGGTGTGGAATCCTGCAGAAGAGGGAGCAGCGGGGATGAAGGACTTGCACGAGGGAGGATGGAAGGAGTACATCTGTATCGAGCCTGGCAAAGCGAATGGCTTCGAGGAGCTGGAAAAGGGTCAGACGGTGAGTATCACAAGGCCGATCATGAGGCATCGCTCACCCGCTGACCCTTCTCCTTTTGCGGCCTGATCAGTTCACATTTGCTCAAACCCTCACAGCTGTCTGAATTTCGAGGTTGATTGCGGGACACTGCTCGATCTACGAGGACGCAGATCAGGAAGAGGATTGGGAGACGGAGCGCACGTCACACAATTGTATAGGTCATAGATTTTTCATTATCTAGCTATCCGGAATGTCTGAAAAAGTGACAGATTGTAGCCTGCCACAACCTCTCATTCATAGGAAGCAATATCTTGTTCCATCGTCGTTCTACATTAGTACTCGTATCGTTGCTCGTACTGAGAGACGGCCTCCTGCTGGGCATGACGCTTGGCCTTCTCCTGGTCAAGGTAGTCCAGACCCTTGGTCTCAAAGAGCTTGTCTACCTCGGCTCCGGCGATACCGGCTGAGAGGGCAATAATGGTCAGAAGGGGAATGAGCGAATGAACGAGTGAGAGAAGGGGTGTCAGAAGAATGCTCATCGCCTGCTGGCACTATTGCTCGGTGCTCTTGCTGTGCTTGTCACTCACCGAGGAGCTCCTTGGCGAAGGCGTGGTTCTCAGTCTTTCCCTCCCTCTCCTGCCTCTTCTCGTAGACCCTCATGGCCTCGAAGGCTATAGGGATAAGTAATGCCATGGTCAGTCTTGATCATTAGTACGCTGAGCGATGACTATTAGAGCGTTTCACTTACCAGCGGCTCCTCCAACGAGCTCGTGGGAGAACTTGGCCTCGTGCTCTACAGAAAGTAAAAGGTAGAGGGAGCTCAACATTAGTAGGCGCCTACGACAGTGGGTGACTTGCGCTGGCACGCATGCTCACCTTGGCCAGAGTTGTAGACGTCAGAGTGGCTTTCGTGCGAGAAGAATCCCATGTTGGCTGTTGTAGAGTGTGAAGTTGGTAGTGTAGAGAAGAAGGAGAGACAGAGGTTTTCAGGAACAAGGTGTGGGCTCTATATATACATTCAACGCTGTTTGGGGGCCCAGTGCTGGTGCTTCCAAAGCCTTCCGAGGTGGGAAGTAGGGAGGGGGTCAGTGTGGCACCTCCACCCAAGGGCCAATGCGACGACGCCCTTCCAAGGGCCAAGGCAAGGCTATGCCAGCTCATGCTTTCAAATGATCGAGGCAGTGCCCCTCGTTGGTTGGACTCCTCTGCCCCGACATGCCTCCCCCTCCTCCACACACGCCGACTATGTTCCTGTGCTCAGCCCCCCCGGACATCGGCAAAGGCACAGGGCAGGAGGGACATCGTCGGGCATTGCTGCCAGGCCACGGACCTCCAAGGGGGGAACAAGCGACAAGCGCCCTTGCGCCCGCCCTTACGCGCTCCCTCGCTCCCTCGCTCCCTCGCTCCCAACCAACACCGCTGCCGAAGTCGGCGATTCCGCCACTTCAGATGCCGCCGGCAGCCGGCAGCTCAACTCGGCAGGCAGGCGGGCAGGCCGGCAAGACAGGAATAGCGTGCTCACAGCGCAGGGCAAGGCGCGGACAGAGGCACAGAGAGAGGGGCAGACCTCGGTAGGCCTCGATACGAGAAGTCGAGCTCTAATTCCTTTTGCCAAGGCCAGGTCAGGAGGATGTGGTCTATCGTTCTACGCCTATGAGAACGACAAGTATGCATGAGGGGCCTTCAAGGAGAGCTGAACGCGGCAGGAACACCGGAGCGGAGCCAGACGCGCTTCAGCCTGAGCCGCCTCGCGATCTGACCTCCACTCCAATACCGCCTTTCATTCCAAAGTAACACCCTCATACAGAACCCTTTCTGGCCCTCGCCCTGCTCCCAGTGTGTGTGCATTTCCATCGTGTGGACTTCCATGGAGTTCGGGACCAACTGCCACCTCTCCACCTGTCTGCACCTCTCCTTTCTCCCCCTCTCATGCCCATACTGCCACCATTCCTTTTGCGAGTCTCACTTCCTTCCACGCCAGCACGCATGTACTGCTCCCGGTAGTGCGGATAATGTCTTGAGCAGTAACGAGGTGCTCAAGAGGGTATTGCGAGCTAATCCTTCTGGTACTGCAGCTGGTTCTGGAAATGGAGCTGCGAATGGAGGTGGTGGAGCAAGATTGCCCTGTCAGAAGAGGGGGTGTAAAAATTTCAGCCTCGAAGTTGGAAAGGAGAGCAGTGGTAATAATGCCCGGATTGGACAAGAGGGAGCTCAGGCGAGGGTAGTAGTCAAGGATGGTACTGATCTGCAGACGCCAGGGAGGGCCTTCGAGCACGCTGCTCCCACTTGCGTGAACTGCAAGGGATTGTATTGCATGGGGTGAGTAGAGATGAGAAGGTACTACCTAAGAGCACTCTCAACGGACCATCAATCTTACTCTCCTCAACCCTCACTCTATCGCAGACATGTCGCACCTCGAGCGCATGACTGTCAAGCGCCTCCACCACCCACCGAAGGACAGCAGAGGATGAACGCCGCCGAGGAGAGGAAACGCAAGGCGAGGGAGATCCTCAGCAAGAATTTTGCCAATCGAGGAGCAAGTGCGAGCACGAAGAAGTGAAGTAGGTGAACATTAATGGGAACCAGTCACACCATCAGAGCGCCCGCTTCGGGTGTCTGCGGTACCTTTTGGCTACTCGCTCTCCTCCTTCACTCTTCATCTCGAGTATGCGCAAGAAGCCAGGCTTCCAGGTGTTCTTCATCCTCCAGAAGGCTTTCGTGATCCTCGACCTCAGGGTCTTCCTCCGCGAAATCTGGCTCTTGGATGGACTGTAGATGAGCATCGATGTCCCGATTTTTGAAGGCGGGGTCTGCGCTGGGGCTGCTGGTTCGTAGAGGCGATGTACGCAAGAAGAGGGGCTGCTGCCTGCGGGCACCTTGAGGTGCCGAAGCATGCTGGTGGACAGACTCTCCTTGAGCTCGTTCGGCCACGACGGTAGGGCATTTCTTCAGTCTCGACTGTCCTCCTTGGCTTGCTTCCTCATCTCTTCTGGCTCCAAGAGCGCGCTCGGCGCTGATAGGCTCTGTTGCTTCCGCAATCATCTCCAGAGGAAATCCAACTTCCAGCTCGTCCTCCGACTCTTGACTCTCCAGATCTGCGACGCTCATGAAGGCGTCCACGGACGGGCACGCATTCTCGCATTCGGACTCTCTGGTCTGTCTGCGAACAGACTTTAGATGCTTCGAAGATTGCTTTTGCGGAGATTCTTCTTCGCTGCCATCTTCAGTCTGCTCAGCACCTCGTCCCAGGCTAGCAATGAGACGAGCCACTGCGGGTGGTGAAGGTGATGGCTTTGTCACCTCGTCCATGATGTCGCTGCCGTCGTCACTTGGTACACCAGGCATGATGGGCAAGTCACCCCATAGAGCCGCTCGCTTCGACGTGCTACCCGTTCCAGATGTAGACTCAGCTCGACCATGAGGCTTGACTAGAGAGGTTTCGAGGGAGAATTTCGCGCTTGGGTTGACTCTAGAGGGACCGTCAGTCGCTCCGGATGGAGTGGACCCGTTTCCTTCGTCACGATCCAACCCTGTCGGAAAAGTCTTGCGGGGAAGGACGAGTCCCTTCTTTGAACGAGCAGGATCGCGGAGAGGGTCACTCTCCGAACTTGTCACGCCAGCCAGTTGCTCGAGGCGATCCAAAACCGCTGAGAGAAGAGGGCGCATCATGAGACCAAGAACACGGAACGGCATGGAACGCTGTATGCACTCACATCGATTCTCCTCATCTGCCTTTACTCGGTCTTTGGCGCCTTTTCGTTTTCCACTTTTGTCAGTCGCTGGTGGGTTGGGCAGGCCTTCACGGCAACAGAGATGTCGGCAGGAAGCCTTGCAGCGATGCCTACATTGGTAGTTGCCATTGGACAGCCTAGGAGGCTCTTGTTCTGCTATCTCGATAGGAATTGCACTTTGCAGCTTGGTCTGTCGCATAGGCTTGACCTTCTTGTGGAGTTTCTCAGACTGCAAGAGTGGGTCAACAGGCGCAGTCAATGGCTGACTCCCAGCAGCGCTGTTTTGCGATTGCCCATCGGAATGCCAATCGTCTTTGAAGAGATCGTGGCAATCCTCAAGTCCTTGAAGCTCTGCAGGTAGCTCGCGGCTCTCGGTGCTTCGAGGCTCGGGCGGTGGGAACCAGGCAGGATCTACATCAGGCTTGAGCTCTTTACGAACGGCTGACCCAGCTACCTCATCGCATGCAGCCTTGATCACAATACTTTGATCTGCGCTTGTCAAGCAGCATTGGATCTGGAAAGACTTCGATTCGCTGAGAGTTCTCAGGGGAGTCCTTCGGTAGTCAAGCATCACCTGGTTGTCAGATGTATGCGCGAACACTGTGCAGAAGAACGGCATGCCCTCTCGACTCTTCGTTTTAGGGACAACGTTCTTGGCTTTGAGGAGCTCGATCGTCACCTGCACGGTGACGACCACACTTTGTCCACTGTCTCCGTCGTCGTGCTTCCTCTTCCGCGACGGCTTGACGACCTCCTTGACGTCCAGGGACAGATGTGGCAGTGCAGCGGCGATCGAGATGACTTTGTGTCCGAATGGTGGTTTACGATTGAGCAGATGTTCTATGCGATATGGCTCGCAAGCACCGAGATCTTTGTAGGACAGGATACCCGAGGTGGCAAAGATCTTGATGCTCTTCTCGCCGATGCCTTCGATCTGCCTCAGCGTGGCTGAGGAGTTGTCCCATGCCCTGCCATTGATCGACCGGAGACTGCGTCGAACGTACAAAAAGCACAGCAACTGTCAGCTACACCGTACCCCGGTAGCAGGAGCTCGTCCTTCCTCACAGATCCAAGGCGCTGTTCAGCGTGGTGACGTCCTTCTTAGACAAAGCCGCATCTAGGGCTGCCTTGACTATCTGTGGGCAATGTCTGAGAAGTCGTTTGGGACTTCAGCTTCCAGCCTTGATCGATCTCCGACCTGTCTACATAATGGCACACCTGAATATAATGAGAATGTCACCAACAGGATTGACTGGCGCGGTCTCGGTCTTGAGCAATCGCTGCAACGGTAGCGCCGACAGGATCCCCTGAATGATCAAATTGACTTTGTCTGCAACTCCGCCGATCTTGTCAGGGGGAAATCGTATTTCGCTATTTGACTTCAAGGCGACATACGCAGCCCTCTCCCCTTGGCGGATCCGGATGTCAGCGAACTCCTTGGCTCGTGAGACAAAGGCGAGAAGGTCCTTCATGCTTGCTTGATGGAGTTGGAGCAGCTCAAGCATAGTGTCGAATGAGATGTAATACTTCGACAGGATCTCGCCAAAGTCAGTGGAGCTGAGTGCGCCTCTGTCGCTGGTTGTGACAAGCTCATGAGTGGCAAGTTCAGACAAAGCTGCAGCGCAGACGCCTTGAAGGACTTGCAGTGGGCTCTTCCCGCCATCTTCTCCTTGTTGACAGTAGTATGAAGGATTCTTTTGCATCCTGACATATAGAAAGGTTCTTTGAAGCCACCTCTCAATGTCGGCGACGGTGCAGTCGACACGTAATCCAATCTCGGAGTTGACGTGCTCGACAAGCTCTTCGTGAAGAGTGCTCTCGATCTTGGTCTGTCCTGAAACCAAGTTCTTGTAATAGTCTACTTTTGACTCTTCGGTCAGTATGACGGCAATGCCTTTGATGTTGACGAAGATCTGCGTGAGCATTCATCGTGCGATACACAATTGGGGCACTGCTTCGAAAGCTTACCTTCCTTGTCGTATTGAGGACGCCCAGCGCGTCCCATCATCTGGATCAAGTCAAGCTCGGGAAGCTCCGTCTGCAGCACACTCACTTCAGCATGGTGAGCAGGAATGACAGTACTCGCTGAGTGCGCAGCGCCTGCTTACCCATGAGCCATGGTAGCGTTTTGTTCCTCGAACTATCTGAGGGTGACAGTCGATAGAGAAGCATGTCAAAAGTAGGAACCCCGCAATGGAGCACACAGTGGCCGTTGACTCACTACGCAGAACGCCGGGAGATTTACGCCCACTGCTAGCGTCGAAGTACAACATAGCGCGGTGATGTTGCCTTTCAAGAACTGTGCTTCAACCGTCTTACGATCCTGCAATGTGAGACCGGCGTGATGGTAGGCAATGCCGAGAGCGGCCAGCTCCCCAAGGCGGGCATCGGAATAGCTTGGCATCTCAGACGGCTTGCGCCAAGGTGTGTGACTGGTTTCGGAGTGCTTGAGATAGCCCTCCTTGACTTTTTCAGCAGCCTGCATCGTGGCTTTGCGGGTAGGCACGAAGACGAGAGTAGGCTTGCCCATTGAATGCACCCGAACAACTTCGAAGAGCTTTTGGTTGAGAATGCTCTGGAATGTCCATTCATCACCGGAAGACTTGAATCCCAGAACAGTCCGCTGAAGTGCTACAGGCCTGTACTCTTCTCCGAAACAGAACGATTTGGCAGCCTCCAGGGGTGCGGCATGTCCGGACGAGTAGCGATGAGCTCTTTCGCTGCTGGACTCCCGGGACGATCGTCTGCCAATCCACTCCGCAATGTCTGCCGAATTAGGTATGGTGGCCGACACGGCTACTATCCGTACGTTGTTGCCGAACGTGCACATGCGTGCGACAACGATCTCCAGGCAAGCACCTGCAATTGTCGCGACCTCTTCAGCATTGTCATACAGTTCAGCACCGCCTGTCTTCTCTCACCTCTAGTCTTCTCTTGCAGGGTGTGGATCTCATCGATCAGGAACAAGCGAAACTTATCGAGTAACTTTCTGTGAGCTGCCCAATTGCGTGTCAGACTGACAATAGCATGGCTGTGTGAGAGCGGCGCAATGGAGTAGGATACTGTCCGATCGCGTGAAGATCTTCTTGCTTCTCACCTGTCCCACTTCTCCTGCACAGACGAGTTTGTAGATTGGAGGCACCGGTGAGCCTCTGTAGAACCCGAACCTTCTGGAACGCACCATGCGCTGACTCACTGGAGTCGTCACGATGATCCTCGCTCTGTAGGCTGCATCCAGTCCTGAAAAGCGGCTGTCGCCCTGGGGCCAGGCATACGTGGTGGAGTCTCAGCCTACGCCCAGGAAAGAAGTAGAGCGCCTGTTACTGACCGTCAGCTCCACTATGGGGCAACCTACGGGCTCGAAGCGTGACTGCCAGTCTTGGGCACGTTCTGAGCAGAGAGCTTTCGTCGGTGCCATGTACACTGCCTGTATGAGGAAGAGGTCGAGACTGCGTGAGTCAAGTCGTGGGAAGGGTATATCAACGCCCAGGAACAGCATTGCTACCTTGTCGTCGCTGCTTTGCACTAGCATCCTGATGAGAGCAAGCTCAAACAAGGTCGTCTAAACATGAGTATGCGCCGGCAGAGATGTCAGAATGTATTTCAACAAAGCGTACTTGGTCTGTGTCACGGTGATCACCTTGCCTGATCCAGTCTGGAGGCCGAGACATGAGGGTCAGTCCATGTCGGATGTACAGGATCTTGAGTACGAAGCACAAGAGCTTACCGGCGCAGACACCACTACATTATCATCGCCATTGAATAGCTGTATAATCCCAGGAAGGGGTTGGCTTCTCTGTGAGCGCCACTCCCCCGCATCACGACTGCTTATGGACCTACATTTTCGAAACAGATGCTGGTATCATCGCATCGTCACAAACAAAGTGTCAGTATGAACGCCAACACCTGGAACAGCAATGATGAAGGCGACGGCTCACGATTGAACCTTGTTGAACAGCGGAAAGCGGAAAGCACATCGATAGCGATCCGGTAGGACGGTGAGAGGGACGAGCTGAGGGCCAGCTTGTATCAATTGTAGATCACGCCCGGATGGTTCAGTGGAAGCTGCTACTTCGAGAGGATCAGACAAACGAAATCGTCAGCGATGAGCACGCATCACCTCCATGCCAAGCTCGATCAAGAGATGGACTTAAGGAGGTCTCTGTACTGCTTTTGAGTCTCTCCCCGACAAGATCTGAAGCTAGTAACTCGTACGAACTTTTTTGGTCCAGAGGAACGCCCTGGGTCCGCGCTCCTGTTGCACGAGGGACTACTGCCGCGAGACAGCGAGGGCGTAGGTGAGTATATGCACTGGAAGGGGGTCAATTGCTCGCAGCGCTCTTCACCGGGATCTGATGGACGAGCAAAATTTCTTGAAACGCTGTTGCTGTTCGATTGATCCCCACCATCATTCCAAAACTCGTGCTCGGAACTCCTCTCTTCGGGTATAGCCCGTGCTGGTGGTGATGGTGATCGCTGTTTCTCGCTCCTGCACGCTGAGGAAGACAGATTGCTTCCCTCCCGACTTGAGAAAGAGAAGGGTTGTCGGTGTCGCTGTCCGACAACTGGCAAGAAGCGCGAGGACGCAGACATGTCTGCCTGGTCGGGTGAACGATACCTGGTACATGAGGAGCATCGGAGGGAGAGAATCCTCGCCCTTGTGAGTGGTGGTTCCGTGCCCGGTCTGTCGAAGCCCGTGCGCGTTGGGGAAAGCGGAAAGGGCGTCTGAGTGGAGTGGTCACACAGACCTCGCTCCTACCCCTCCATGTCTTCGGACGTAAGCTGAGCGTCAGCCCGGCCTGACACCTCACCACCGTGTCGCCGATTCTGCCTGTATTACCTCTTTGAGTCTCATGAGCCGAGCTCCCGTGCCTCCTCCTCTTCCCACCGCAGCACGGCCCAAAAAGCCTGCAGAAGCGCCGTCTCATGCGGAGTTCCTGCTCGACCAGGTCCGTGCCTCGTTGGCTCAGCTGCATCAAACACACGCTCTCGATGCAGTCACGTACCGCGATGTAGAGGGCAGGTTGAGCAGAGCTGTGCTTAAGGAGTCGCCACCATCAGGAGAGCGCAATGGCGGGATGGAAGTGAGCGAGGGCGATCCCGAGGAAGTGAAGCTGGGAAAGCGCAATGCTTGGGTGAGGAAGACTATGGTCGAGACTGATGTGTTACCCAACATTGTCGAGGCTGCCCTCAATACGGTCGCTGGCCCATTTCTCAGCGGAGCATCGGTGAGTGCATCCGTCTTCCGTGGGTGCTCACCATCCTGACGTGGCACGGTCTGATGCCCATTTGCTTTCGGCCTCCCTAGATCGACGTCATCGTCGAGCTCGTCTCGCAATCACAAAAGAGCATCGCCGAGGCCGTCACAGATCCCAAAAAGCAGCAAGTCGCTTCGACTTCTGCCTTTGTAGGCCTCAAGGAAGCTCACGGTGGTATGACTCGAGGCATCACGGCGGCCAACACGACCCTTACCGAAATGAAGCAAAAGATGGAGGACAAGCGGCTGCAAGCCGAAGCGAAGAAGCAGGAGAAGAAGGAACGCAAGGACCTCAAGAGGGAACTCAAAGAGGAGCGCACTGCAATCAAGGAGCAGATCGCCGCTGGCGCTGGTAAGGGTGAGCCGGGAAGGGGTGTGACAAGGGAAGCGTCCAATGTCTATGCGGTCCCGGCGAAAGACGCAGAAGCCTCATGCCTTGCTTGTGGTAGGCCAATGGGACAGGTCGACAGCAAAGGCCTCTATGACCCTGCAGGGGCGGCAAGGACCAAAGGAGAGAAGGTGACTACAGTCGATGTGACTTCTGTGTCACTCGGACCATCCAGTTCAACTGTGACGACGACATTCACTGCTTTGCCGGACTTAAGGATTGCGAGTACCCTTCTCATCTCCGGCGGCCACGTGGTAGACGACCGAAATCTAGTTATAGAACACGACGATGCCAAAGCTACGCCGACGCAGACTGTTGCTCTCGGTAGGGAGCAGATGGCATCGGCGCGAACGGAGTCAATGTCCTCTGATACTCGCTCAACCTCACGCGAAAAGCCTGATGACCGGCTTGACCCCGCATCGCTTAACGCCGACGGTCTGGAATCGCAAAACGCGCCCCGCGAGACTGACAAACGTGGCAAGATCAGCGGCAGGGAAGATCGGACGAGAGCGTCTTCACTATCGGACCATGAGGCAGCTCAAGGTAGTCTTCAGCAGCAGAATCATCCTATCCAGGCCAGCCTTGCCGACCAGAATGCTTCTACTACTGCTGCCGCGGCTGCGCCGCCGGTGCCCCCAATTCCCGCTCGACCCTCGGTCAGGGAGCGCAATGTGTCGAGTTCGGACCGAGGTGACAGCAGCAACCCCGTGCGATCCACCGATGACTCGGGAAATGCCGCTGCAGATTTCGGACAGGTAGTGGATGTCACGGACAAGAAGAGAAGAGGGTGGAAGAATCGACTGCTGGGCTGAGGGTCTGTGCTTGAACGAGCCAGAATGCTGTGGCGGTTGCGCTGTCCGACAATCCCTCCTGGGTCTTGCCAAGTACGTGGTGGTCAGGACGGATCCCGGCATCTGAGCGCCCGGAGGCAAGAGTGCGGAGAAGCGCTGGTCAACAGCCGAGCCAAGCAGGGGCCGTAGTTCGGGTCAGAAGGATGCGTTGTTCCGAAGCAGACAGGGCGCGGGGTCATGAGGAAATTGTCAATGTATGTGCCTTGATGGTGGCTGCAGTGGGGATCTTGACATGGGGGCTGACCAAGGGCGAGGGAGACTGGCGGGGTGCAGCCTTGGCGGCTGTATGTTCCCTAATTTGACTGAATGGATGTCGTTGCAGATTGCACTTCCGTCGGAACTGAGCGCCTCTCTTTCACTCAGCCCCCTTTCCGCGGAGCTGTCCTCGTGCCTGAGCCCGGATCGAGCGGGCCGCGCAGTGGTGGCACCCTGTTGTGGATCCCGTACCCACGCGCCCTCCCCTCCCCCTCTGGCCGCCCTCACCCTGTGCCATCTTCATATTATTAGGTCCACACCCATCGCTTCTTCGTCTCATCCATACGCTTGGTAGACCTATACCAACCCTGCCGCTCGGTCACTAGACAGCAGGCGTTGCATTGGACCCGGCCCGGTCTTGGTCTGCCTTCGCTTTGTTGTACTGCCTGCGCCACAGATCCTCTCCAAAGCGAGACTGAACCATCATGGCGAATCCTTTTACCAGGCGCAAAAAGGCCAGGCCGGCCACTTCTGGCCCTCAGGAAACAAAGGAGAGGTCAGCGTTCGTACAGACCCTGATCCGCATCAAAGAATCAGGATTGGACCCTGAAAAGCTCTTTGCTAAGCGGAGACCTCCACCATGTCCCAGATCAGTCGTAAGTTACACGATCACAGTTGGAATTTTAGTTTGGACTGTCGCCAGAGATGCTGATCATTCTCTCTTCGTTGCAAACCCTCTACCATGGCTCACAGTACTTCAATGAGCCTCTTCCCGCCGACTACTTCGATAAGAAGGGCAAACCTCTGCCCAGGGTCACCTATGCGACAAATCAAGTGCTCACGGCCAAGTATACGGTCTACAATTTCATCTTCAAGAATCTCTTGGAGCAGTTCCGCAGAGTAGCTAACATGTTCTTCTTGCTACTCGTCATCCTCCAATTCTTTCCTGAGTTCTCCACCATCAACCCTGTTGTAGCCATGTTGCCCCTCTTGGCTGTTCTGGCTCTTTCTGCGCTGAAGGACGGGTACGAAGACATCAAGCGCCATCAGTCGGATCGAGCCCTAAACAGGCAAAAGGTCAGGGTCATGACTGCCTCGGGCTGGGTGAACCCCAACGTCATGGAGGTCAAATCCAGCAGCGTTGGCGCTGCGTTCACCGCCTGGAAAGACAGGGTATTTGGTGGAAAGAAGAAACAAAGCGCCAAGCTTGCCGAGCGTCAGCACGAAAGTTCTCCTCTGCAACAGACTATTTCTAATCCTCAGCAGGGGACTGCTGTTGCTCCTGGCTCTGGCACAGCACCTGATGCGCGCCCACTGGATGGCGACCTCGCACGCGTTGTATCGAACAGATCGCACGCTTCGACCTCAGCTGGAAGGCCCAGTCTCGGTGGAAGATCCCGGGCATCTACCAGCGGTGCTAGCATGTTCGAGGCGGACGGATATGAGGTAAATGAAGAAGGCAGAATTCTCCATCACGGGCGTCTCCTTTCGCCGGATGAAGAAGCCAAGTACAAGTCTAAGGTTGCCCCGCGATGGAAGAAGAAGATGTGGGAGGACTTGGCCGTTGGTGACTTCGTCCTGATCAAGAACAACGAGCCGATCCCCGCAGACGTCATCATCTGCAGCACCTCGGAGGAAGAAGACGCTTGCTTCGTAGAGACCAAGAACTTGGACGGTGAGACGAATTTGAAGGCTCGTACGGGTGTCCCTGAGCTCGCCCTACAGATTCGATCCGCGAGCGATTGCGCAGACGCTGCATTCAGGGCAGATGGTGAACCTCAGGATACCAATATGTACCGTCTCAACGCAAGCGTCACGCTGCAAAATAAGGTCGATCAGGAGGGCAACCCTCTCCGCTGCCCTGTCACTCTGAATCAAGTTCTGCTACGGGGATGCATCCTCAGAAATACCGCTTGGGTCATCGGTTTCGTCTTCATGACTGGAGCTGACAGCAAGATCATCGCAAACTCCGGCGATACTCCCAGCAAGCGATCCAAGGTTGAAAAGCAGATGAATCCGATGGTCTACGTCAATCTCACAGTGCTTGCTCTCGTGGCCATTGCCTGCGCCATTGCAGATTCGCAATTGGAAAAGCATTACTTTGCCCAAAATGCCTACTGGGAGACCGGAGCCATCTATAGCGATGACAATCCCCGAATCAATGGACTCGTCGCGTTCGGCAATGCTCTCATCACTTTCCAGAACATCGTACCCATCTCCCTCTACATATCTATCGAGGCTGTGAGGACAGTGCAAGCCTTCTTCATTTACGACGACTACGATATCTGGTACGAAAAGACAAATAGGCGTACGACTGCTCGCTCCTGGAATCTGTCCGACGACTTGGGTCAAATCGAATACATCTTTTCTGACAAGACTGGTACATTGACCCAGAACCTGATGTTGTTCCAAGAGTGCTCAATCGGCGGAGTCGTCTACCATGGCGATGAACATCGAAACGGCCCAAACATCTCCATGGACGGCAGCATGACCGAAAAAGAGAAGGCTTTGTCCACTCCGACACCTAGTGATGAAAACGGCTCTGCGTCAGACAAAGATTCACGGAAGCGAGTCAAGCGATCTGAGCAACCCGCTTTCACCGATTCTCGACTCTCTGCGGCACTCAAGACACCCGACACCCCACACGCCGTGCAGCTGTTCCAATTCTGGAGATGCCTGGCTCTATGTCACACCGCTCTTGCTTCTGAGAATGAAGATGGCTTGATCGAGTTCAAGGCGCAGAGTCCGGACGAGCAGGCCTTAGTGCAAGCTGCTGCTGAGGTCGGATTCATCTTCCTTCGTAGAGACCGCTCGACGCTGTCCATCCAGGTACCTGGGGTTGCTGAGCCCGAGAAGTACGAGCTGCTCAGCGTTCTGGAATTCACATCCGCCAGGAAGCGAATGAGTGTGATCCTCAGGCGTCACTCCGACTCCAAGATCCTGGTCTTGGCCAAGGGAGCCGACAGTATCATCTTCGAGAGGTCCGCCGCTGGCCAAGAGGATATCAAGACCAACATCGACGAGCACCTCGAAGAGTTTGCCAACAAAGGACTCCGTACCCTGTGCTTGGCAGGTAAGGAATTGACCGAAGACGTGTACAATGAATGGGCTTTCCGCTACCACAACGCGTCCGTCTCCCTCGACCAACGAGAGGAGAAGATGGAGGCTCTCGCCAGCGAGCTCGAGCTGGACTTCACGCTGTACGGCGCCACTGCCATCGAAGACAAGCTCCAGGACGGTGTACCTGAGGCTATCGCGGATCTCAAGCGTGCTGGTATCAAAGTCTGGGTAGCTACAGGCGACAAGCTCGAGACTGCAATTGCCATTGGCTACAGTACCCGCTTGCTCGTCCAGGATATGAACTTGATTGTCATTCGAGGTGGAGAGTATGGCGAGCCCAACTCTGCGTATCAGCAGTTGAAGAAGGCTACAGAACGATTCTTCGGCGGCTCTGACGTAGTGGGCCAAATGGAACACCAGCCTCCGGGTACGCATCATGAGAATTCAAGCAGGTTCAGTCTGTCTCGAAGAAACTCGCAGCATAGCGCCAGCCGCACCTCGATTGGAAACGCCTCGCTCGTGGGTGAAGACAATGGATCGAGATCGGGAGGATACGCCCTGGTCATCGATGGGACTGCTCTGAGCCATGCCCTCACGGAAGACTTCTCGAAGGATCTACTACTCAATCTCTCACGCCAGTGCCGTGCTGTTATCTGCTGCCGAGTCTCACCGCTTCAGAAGGCCCTCATCGTCAAATTGATCAAGGACGGTCTGGGCGTCATGACCCTGGCCATCGGAGATGGTGCCAACGACGTGTCGATGATTCAGGCAGCTCACGTCGGTATCGGTATTGCTGGTGAAGAGGGTCTGCAGGCCGTCAATGCTTCCGACTATGCTATTGCGCAATTCAGGTTCCTCAAGAGGCTTCTGCTCGTGCACGGGCACTTCTCGTACTATAGGAGCGGTGTAATGATCAACTACTTCTTCTACAAGCAGATGATTATCGTGTCAAGTCTGTTCTTCTTCCAGATCTATGCTGCTTGGAGTACCATCTACGTCCTCGACTATGTCTACATTCTACTCTACAACGTCGTCTGGACCATTGCAGGGTGCATCGGCCAGGGCATCTTCGACCGCCCGCTGCCAGATCGCATCCTCATGGAAGTCCCAGAACTTTACAAGGCATCTCGTGAAGGCAAGTACTTCGGCTTCATTGTCTTCACATGGAACATGCTGGAAGGCATTATTCAGGGTGTCATTGTCCTGTTCTTTTTCCTCTATACTTACGATACCACATCCGCAAGAGGCGATGGGTTTAATCCTGGTATCTATGAGTTCTCCACGGGCATGGTCTTGGCTATCACTTTCGCCGCCAACATCTTCTTGGGACTCTTTGTGCACGCCTTCTCCTGGTGGGTATTTTTGAGTCTGGCATTCGGACCCATTGCCCTCTCGTGCTTTGTGCCAATCTACGACTCCATCAAGCCGAGCACTACCACTCCTCTCGGCTGGGGAAACAACTACTATCTCTACAACGCCTTTTACTTCTACACTGGTATCGTCTTCTGTACCGTCCTCTGTCTCTTACCCAGCTATCTGTACAGGTGCTGGCGCGAGACGTACTACCCATCGGATCTGGACATCTTCCGACGCCTGGACAAGAGAAACCCAAACCACGACTACGTCAACGATCCTCGCATGCCCGGCAAGCAACAAGAGGCCAAGCTGGCTGCCGAGGCAGCTCGCGCTGCTGGTCATGGTGACAGCAATGCAGGTCATGGCGGGGAGGGTCTGGAGGCTCCTCCCACTTCAATCTTCGCGATGCACGAGCTACATCCCACGAGAAGCCGAGCTTCGTCGAGGCAGTACGACATGCTCACTGGCACAGAAGGTCCGTCAAGAGGGTACAGCTTCTCGCAAGAAGATTTGTCTGGCGGGCGGAATCGTAGGATGCCGACGGATGCCAAGAAGCGACACAGCACCCTCCGCAGATTGTTGCCCGGGTCCATACGGAGAAGCATGAGGAGAAACAGCAAAGCCAGCAAGTCCAGTCGTCCTGGATCGGGTCTGACAGAAGACGAGGAGGAGGAGGAGAACGACCCTACAGCTGCTGATGGCCACACGCGTATTGCAGAGGTGGCAGGCGAGGAGGAGATGGTTGGGGAAGAGGAAGAGGACGAAGCTGAGGTGTCTCGTCTGGCCGGTCGGAGGACTGACCCTGGTCCGGAGGATGAAGATGAAGATGAAGATGATGAAGGGGTTGCTGCTCCTACATCACAAGCTGCGCCTGCTCTGAGGAGCCTCTGAGCGAGACAGAGGTCGATAATCTCCTTGCCTTTGTGTATATTCTACTTTATCTCTGCAACCTTGCTGGCCGTCTACGAGACTTTGTATGCAAATGCAAACTGTATTCCCGCTTTCATCTGTGAATGCTCTGCTGTGCCTGTCTGCCAGCGTAGTAGATGTCATCGTCGCCGCAACCCCTTTATGCTTATTAGTATACCCGGCTTGCCTCTGTACTATCTGCTCAGCCCTTCCTTCCCCGCCTTCCCGCGGCATTCCTCGCCCCGCTCCGCTCCGCTCCGTCCGTGCAATGGCGGCAAAAATGTCTTCCGAGCCGACTTTCTTCGGTCCGCGTGGGCTTCCTGCTGCCTCGGCTGCTGCACCAAGAGCTGCCTCCGTCGTTGGTGAATCATTCCTTGGGTCCCTCCTTCTGTCACACCTTTGCCTCCGTCTTGCTCATTCTTGGTCCTATCTTACCTGCATCCTCGCCTACTTTGTCACTCTCATCTCCATCCATTGCTGCATTTCAGCTCGCCGTCTGTTGGTCGAGGCACTTTTACAGAAGCTGCTATCGTTGCTACAGCTGCGAAGGCCATAGCGCAGACTTTCAACCCAGCCGTATCACGAAAAGCTAGGCCCTCACCCAACTGAGAACACTACAAGATGCCCGGAGTCAATTCCATTAAGCTCCTGACGGGCAACAGTCACCCTCAGCTGGCTCAATTGGTTGCCCAAAGGCTCGGTATCGAGCTCACACCTTGCATCGTCAAGAAGTTCGCCGACCAATGCATCGATGTGCGTATCGGCTCCTCTGTGCGAGACGAAGATGTCTTTGTGCTCCAAACGGGCTACTCTGCCTATACAGATCCGAACGATGCCTTGATGGAGCTCTGCATCATCATTTCCGCCTGCAAGACTGCCTCTGCCCGGAGAATCACCGCCGTGATTCCTTCCTTCCCTTACTCTCGGCACGACAAGAAGGACAAGTCTAGGGCTCCCATCACTGCCAAGCTCGTAGCTAACATGATCACAGTCGCTGGAGCGGACCATGTCATCACAATGGACCTGCATGCTAGTCAAATTCAGGGATTCTTTGACATTCCGGTGGACAACCTTAGCTCGGAACCTAGTGTCGCTAGATGGATTCGAACTAGGGTAGAAGACTGGCGAAATTGTATCATTGTCAGTCCAGATGCTGGTGGAGCAAAGAGGTGAGTTGATCGAGGTGATGCAGAGACATACGGACGGTGTTTTTGCAGGGCCGATGTCTCATACTTGCGGGTCTCCATCTTATCCTCCTCTTCAGAGCAACAGCTTTGGCGGATCTTCTTGGCGTCGACTTCGCTCTGATCAATCGCAATCGCAAGCGAGCCCAGAACAAGCGCATCCGGGAAGCCAGGACTCAGGCGGCTCTGCAAGCTGGTGGTACCTTGCCCTCGGCCATGTCGAGCACGGATGATCTTCGCAGTGGATTCGCAACTCCCAGTGCTCCGCCTCACGACGCTTCGCATCCGGAGGGCAGCCACTCTCAACAAGGCGGTAGTCTCCGCTCCGTCAACGACCGGCTCTCAAATCTCAGGATGGAGGGTGGAGGCCCTTCGCCAAGGTCTCCCCTGTACTCGCTTATCGGAAACGGCGTGCAGGCCAATGAGTCGGGAGAATTCTTCATCACCGATGAGGACGGCCACCGGGTCTTCAGCGGCGGCGCTCATGCCGGTCATGGTCACGCCCACGCTCACACTCAATCTCAGGGACCTTCCAATGGTGTTGCTGGCCAGGGCCAGCTTTCGCCAGCTTCATTTGCAGCTGCTGAAGCGGCCGAGTCTGCCCTGCAAGAAGGCGAAGCCAAGATGGAGATCCTCGTCGGAGACGTTGAGGGCAAGGTGGCCATCTTGGTAGACGACATGGTTGACACTGGCAGGACGCTAGCTCTGGCTGCCAAGACATTGAGGGATGCTGGCGCCAAGGAGGTGTACGCCCACATCAGTCATGGCATCCTCAGTGGAAAGGCTGTGGAGCTTCTGAGGAAACTGGAAATGAAGAGACTAGTCGTAAGTATTGCCCTTTCGCAGATCGCCTGAGACTTGCGAGAGCTTTCTGCTGACGCTCTTCTCTTCTGCGTCCTTTCAGGTGACCAACACGATTCCGAACGAGGAGAAGGCGCAAGACGCGAACGGCAGGCTGGAGATCATGGACGTGTCAGCTGTGATGGCAGAGAGCATCAGGCGGGCACATCACGGAGAGAGTATTGCCGTACTGTTTGAAGAGCAGGGTGGAGTCATGGTGTGATGTTGGCGGGGAGAGTGTAATATACAGGCAGCGAGGAATAGAGGAAGTGAGCGAAGCGAGAGGGGAAAGGATAGGAATCGTCTCGCAGCAGTGTAACCGAGAATTCTGTCGAACGCGTATTTTACCTCGAACGCTCCGCACGTCTAAGCATGAAGTGATTCTCGCACGCTTGTCTGAAGGGGCCCAGGTACACCTTCCTTTCCCGACGATGACAATGGTAATCGTCTTATCGTGCTGACCATCATCTCGTAAGCCTCTGGTGCCCGTGAAAGGCGCCGGGCGACATCCCCGGTTCTTCTCCACTTCCTTTTCTCCGCTGATCTGAGCGCAAGGCTGAATTGTCCCATTCGCCGACCTCACTACTTCGTCCTTTCTTGTGCACCTTCCTCATACCACCTCATCTCTTCTTTCGCCGCCTCTTTCCTCCATCTGGTGCGATCTCACAGAATGGCTTCCATGTTCTCGCAACGGGACATCGCCATCGATGACACATCCCTGCTCCTCTTGATTGGGATCATCGCCCTCCTCCTGGTCTCTGCACTGCTCACACGATGGCACCAGCCTACCCTACATCCGCTCATCCTTGGCCGTCAAGCTGACGCAACGAAAGTTCACCAGGAAGGCGAGTCGGCCGTCTACCGCAACGCAAATTCCCCGCATGGCTTCGATCTTGCCGCTCGTCCACGCAAGGGCGCCAATGACGTGACGACGCTGCTCACCCTCGGCTCAAAGGGCGGAGAGGCGAAGCACAAGAGGAAGGTCTACGGCAAGGATCTGACCAACGAGGACATTCTCAATGCCTCGAAAAAGTTCGGAACAGGTCTTCAAAAGATTGTTGGGGGCGGCGCTGGTGATCAAGCTGCCCTCGCGATCAGTGTAGAGGTGGACCACATTGAGGCCCTGCAGGCGCTCCTAGCCGGTGAACTGCTTCGGGACTCATCTTCTGGCCGTACGCCCTTCTCTACCCTGGTCATCCCACCGCTTCATCTGCCACAAGGCCAACCAGAACAGTTCCCAGTGAGCGGAAAGACTGACAAGTTGGCTGCAGTCTACACTACGTCCAAGGCGATTCGCAAGGCGGCTGCTATGTCCATTGCTACTTCGGAGACTTTGTACATTCTCAGGGATCAGCAAGAGGTCGCTGAAGCCGAGAAGGCTCTGCAGACTAACGGAGGCAAGCTCCCACGCATGGTGTCCTTCCACGAAGTACTGGACCAGGGTTCGGACACCTCCTCCCCCGCTGAGGCAGGCGCTGAATCCTCCTCGAGGGGCGGCTCTATTCAGTCTTCTTTCTGGCTTGGCTCTGCTTGGACGCAGGTCAGCAACCAGTCCCTTTGTGCAGGTGTGACGGCCTACCTCTCCTTCTATCCCGCAGACAAAATTCCCACGACGGCAGATAGGATCTGGGTGGAACAGTCCCCCTTTGTCAAAAGCCCTTCGCTGCATCTGGGGGCAGCTGCTACGCCCGCGGGACTGGCATTGGCCCTCACCGCCCTCTACACGGGATCGTCCCTCCAAGCTGCGCCCTTGACTTCTTCGATTGACGACCCCAATCCTGCAACGAGTGCCGCTCTGGTCAACTTCAAGCCAACACTTATCTACGCTTCACCCAATGGAGCCTCCTCCCTCGGCCTGGCTCTCACCTCGAAGTCAAAGCGCTCGCCCTTTGGCGGTACAGTCTACCAACGCAAGCTCCTAGCCCTTCGACGGGGAACCCTTGATCGAAGCTCAATCTGGGACTCTTTCCTCTTCAATTCAGTCCGCTCAAGCACTGGTACGGACCAGACTAGAGGCGTGAACATCGTTGGGCGTGGTTGGGTAGTAGGCCAATCTCTACTGGACGTGCTGAGAGGTCATCTCGGATGCCCGGTAGTGAATTCCTTTTTGCCCGACGGACCCCTTGAAAGCAGGGGTGGCCAGAGCGGTGGAGCTCTCTCATCGGCTTGGCTGACTGCTCCCATTGCTTCGTCACACTCCTACGACGTGCAAGCTTTCCAGGCAAACAACAGGATCAGTGAGATGCCCGCGCATGTTGGTCCTCCTTCTGTCAGCGTAGAGATCAAGCTCGTCAAGGACGGAGAAGACGCAAAGACGCCTCACGGCTGGGAACGCTTCAAGGGTCCCGGAGACGTCATTGGTCAGGTCCTTGTTCGCGGTACCACCTTGACAACGAACGGTACCGAAGGGCAAGGAGACCCGGGCAACGTCGAAGGTGGCACGTGGTACTCGACTGGCTCCAGTGGCCTCTTCAGGAGCAATGGAACTTTGCTGCTTCTGCCTCCTTCTATCCATGCGGAGAAGAGGGAGATGGCGCCTTTGCCTACCATGAGCTCAAAGTATCCCGTCAAGGGCGGGAGGAAGATTGGAACGGGGGATGATGAGGATGAAGAGCAGACGGCGGGGAAGAAGAAGGGTGAATGAATGGGGGGAAAGGCGAGGCTCTGTTAGAATGTCTGCATGATCAGCAATAATCATACATGTTGTCTGGCGCCGCCGATCTGATCGACCGCTGTTCATTGTGTCACGCTCGAACAGGACCATCTACTAGCTGACCCTTGCCGAGGTACTCGCCCCGCACATGTCAGTCCTGCCTATCGCGAGGCGTCTACCCCGCGTCGTTATTTTTGTGTGCTTCTTTCAAAGGCCGCGTCGTTGGGCGAGGGAGTGGATGCAGGCAGGCCAGGCAAGCGAGGCCTGTCGTCGAGCCACTGTCGGGCGAGATGCGTCTGGTCTGTGTGTCCCATTCAAGCTGGGGGGGTGGATTCGCGTTTCAAAGGCATCGAATCCCGAATCGTCGTCGTCGTCGTCGTCGTCTCCATCATCACCAGCCACTTTGTAATCTCTGCACAACCACCGATAATCCCCTTCACTGGCTACTCTACTCGCCTCTGGCAATCCAGCAGCTCCTCCTTCTCTCCTGGGCGCTGTTGCCCTTGCCCTCACCCAGGCCCCAACCCCGCCCTGCCCCGCTCGGACCGGGCCGTTTCTTGCTGCTCCTCGCCCTCGCCATCCCTCGGCAATCACTCCTTGTCACAGACGGGTTCTGATACATCCCTCTATATCACATCACGGCGAGAAGAGCGAGAGGAACAGCAAGGCACCAAGGCGTCAGGCACCACATAGTCATCCCAGCAGAGCCAAGGCAGCATAGAGGGAGGGACTGCTGTGATCTACCAAGTCCGAGGTTGGATCCAAAGTGGTAGACCGGTCCGAGAGTGCTTTGCTCTGGCCTTTGGCCGCTCGAGCCTCTGACCTGGTTGCTTGATTGCCATCTGGCCACCACTACAGCGCACACCTCGCCCCTCAAGACAGCACTGTTCCTCTGCTGCCCTGACCACGGGCCCCGAGCTCTCGGCCTTCCTTGCCTTGGCTTGCCCCCCCTTCGGCCCCCCTTGCGCACTTCATCCCATCATCCTCATCGACGCTACGTCCGGTACGGGGCCGAGCAAGAGCCTGACGACACAAGAGATCCTCACTTTGCTCAGCTCTTGTCTCCTTACCTCTACCATCGAGAGCTACTCCGCCTTCTGACGCCGTCGCTCACAAGCACCAGCGGTGACCCTTCTATTCCTATCGCACACCTATTCACCTCCTCCGCCTCCCCCTTGGCCCGTTCCAGATTGCAACGGCCATGCCTGCCGCTACGGGCCTTGCCCCAAATGGCACGACCGGTCAGACTTCGTCGGCAACAGGTCCGAAGGCAGCTCCCATAACGAAGACACCTTCTCCGAGCAGAGGCGCCCTGAAGAACCTCTTTAGCCCTGACCCGCTCAAGGCCGTAGGGGTGAGCAAGATGCCCGAGGCAAGGTCATCCACAAGCAATCTTGCACGTAACGCACCCGCCGACAGTCTTTGCCCTCCGCCTATACGCACCAAGATTTCACTAGCTGCTGGTGAGGGTCCCTGGAGTGTGAGCGTAGCAGAAGCTGGAGAGGAGCGTAAGCCGAGAAAGAAGGGCAAGCCAAAGGCGGCAACACCGATGCAATCCTACACCCTCTACATTACTACACCAACCCATAATCTCACACTGCAACGGAGCGTCGAAGACATCATGGAGTTGGACATGAAGCTACGACAAGCCGGCAATGTCTCCCTGCCGAAGCTTCCGAAACTCCTGCTCTCGTCTAATGTGCCTTCTATCCCAGCGTCTCCTTCGCCTTCGCATGGCGGCAGCCGCAGGTTGCTCCAGACGATCTCGCGCACTTTGTCTCCGGGCAGTCCACGCCATCGGACCACCCTCAAGCAGATCACAAAGTCATTAGCTTCTGGCCCGCCTACTACTTCCACTGCGCCGTCTACTGCCACAGCAGCGACCGGTACAGATGGCACCGCTCCACCTGTCCCTGTTCCAGAAAGTTCGTCGGCGCAGTCACCAGCACCTGAGGACACAGTGGTCGCAAACGGAAAGATCACGTCTGGACTTGTCAATTACTTTACGACGCTGTCTAATCTTCCCACAATCAAGACTGCCAAGCCATGGAAGGAGTTCACAAGGGTACGGACGGATGATCTGGAGAGCCAGAGAGTCGAGCGGAGAGTCCACCGTGTTCGTAGTGATCTCGCTTCGCACAGCAAGTCTGCTGTAGCACCCACCAACGTCAACGTGGGCGGCGAAGGAGGGCGACGTGCAGATGAAAGTCAGTCCGATATTGGTGAGGACTGGGCTGGTCGAGGGACCGAAGACGAGCGCGAGAACGGATCGACGAGCGGTCGTAGCGGATCGAGACAATCGTGGAACGCTGGCCATGCGATGGCCCTTACACGTACTGCATCGGGACGGTCTAGTGCAGGCGAGGAAGAGGTCGGTACGAGCGGAGCAGCAGCGGCCAAGAAGGCCAGCCCCCACTTTGCGAATATTCCCGAGGAGTCTGAAAAGGAGAAAGAAGCAGTAGCCTCTTCTCAGCAGCAACACCTGACGACCGAAACCTCGCAGACCAATACCAGCGGCGACAGCTCATGGGCAGACGGTAGCGCTGAAGGTAATAAAGCTGAGGGTGCCCCTGCGAAGAAGTCTCCGAACCGGAGGAGAAAATCAGACCGGTCTAGATCAGATAAAGTCACAGTGGACGACTTTGAGATGATTCGAGTGCTTGGGAAGGGTTGTGCTGGTAAGGTGAGTTGATCGACTTGGCTCAGAACATGAGGGTCGAAGGCAGTACGCAGCACGCAGCACGCAGTACGCAGATGCTTACCTTTTCTACTCCATCGACAGGTCCTCCTCGTCCGCCATAAGCCTACAACGGGCCTCTTCGCCATGAAGTCAATACACAAGCGCCACGTCTTGGCCCATCAAGAGCTGCAACATACCCTTACCGAACAAGCCGTCCTCAAGCGCATGGCTCGGGAAGCATTGGACCCTTTCTGCGTGAAGCTCTGGTGGAGCTTTCACGACAAGCAGAACCTCTACCTTGTCATGGACTTCCACCCCGGCGGAGACTTGGCCACACAGCTCTCTCGCTGGGGCAGGCTAGGACGCGATCGCGCTCGCTTCTATGCGGCTGAGATCGTCGAGGGTGTCGAAGGCTTGCACAAGGCAGGAGTCATTTACCGGGATCTGAAGCCGGAGAATGTACTCATTGCAGCTGATGGCCACATCGTCCTTTCGGACTTTGGCCTCTCGAAGGAATTTCCTGACCGACGTGCTGATCGAATGCGAGAACGCGGCTGCACCACTCCTCCGCCTCTCTCGCCGCCCCGATCCAACTCGAGCCGCGACTTGACGACCGCGACAGCCATGACTGCGACGACTTCGGGCACGGAAAGCCCAAAGACTAGACGTCCACCCTGGGTGTCTGCCTCTGAGGAGGGTACATCCACTGCTCCCTCGACAAAGAGGGAAGAGAGGGACATGACGACGACCTTCTGTGGTACCGCCGAGTACCTCGCTCCGGAAGTCATTCAGGGCGCAGCGTACTCGTACGAGGTAGACTGGTGGTCTTTTGGCACTATGCTGTACGAGTTCCTGGTAGGTGTCACGCCGTTCTGGGCCGATACGCATGCAGATATGTACATCCGCGTACTGCACGACGAGCTCGTCTTTCCGGAAGATCGAGTGCTGGACTCTGACACCAAAGGCTTCTTGAGGGGTTTGCTCCAGCGCAATCCGATGCTGAGGATGAAGGAGCCACGCATCAAGAAGCATCCCTACTTTTCGATGATCGAGTGGGATCACGTGTACCACAAGAGGTACATTCCGCCGTACGTCCCACCTATCAATCCTTTGGATGAAACGGACACGCAGAACTTCGATGAAGCGTTCTTGGACATGCAGCCGGTCGTTCAAGACGAGGAGGACGATGCCGAGACCGTGGATCCGGAAGAAAAGCAGAATGGTGACGACGACGACGGAGATGCTGGTACTAGAGTGGGACACGGTGACGAAGAGTCGGCACAGCCTCCAGAAGGTGATGCGACGGCAACGATGACAACATCACCCCTGAAGCCCAGCGAGGCTCTAGCCAAGTCTCTCACTGCAGCGGATGGCAAGAGTCTCTTTGACGGCTACTCCTTTCGAGGCCGCAAAGACTCGGGCTCGATGCGCTCTTCCTTCCGCTCTGAAAGTATCGACAGCGATCTGGCAAGCGAGCTCGTTGCTTCGGAGAACGCACTGGAGAACACACTGAGATCAGCCCGAGGCGCTGCTTCTGATCCTCCACCGCCCGAGAGATCTCCTACGCCTACACCAGCAGAAGCGTATGCTCATTCGCAATTGGAGGCTGAGAGGAAGACTCCTGTCGCGCCCGGCCCAGCGTCTTCTGCCGATCTGCCCAGGTCTTCTACTACTGTGAGGCCCTCCGATGATGCTCTATACCATCGCGTCTCGGTGGAGATACCTGCTTCCGCTATTCTGGCAACCTCGCTGCCAACGATCTCCTCGCCGCCGACCTCTCCCATGCTGTCTGCTGCACCACCTCTATTCCAGCCGGTACCTCAACGTCCTCGGAAGGAGGAGATTGTCGTCGCCGACGACGAGCTCGAGCCAAGCGGCGAGGATGATGACACGGCAACAAGAGAAGCCGTCTTTGCCCTGGCTGCTCTTGAGCGACAGGCAAGCCAAGATCAGTCTTTGCTGAATGCGGAGGGCATGACCACAACATCTACGCTTGCTACGTTAGCCGCCGCTCACGATCAAGGTGATCAGGGTGGGCAATCGACATCGCAATCACGAGGCGGGCGAAGCGCTACTGCTCTTCCGACTACCCGAGAGAAGACTGTCGGAGACGCAGACGACGAGGACGATGGAGAGGAAGAGGAGGAGTGGGACCTGGTCGACACTGCCATCCCCTCATCAACCAGCGGCCGCGGCTTGCCTTCAGATGTGAATGGCGGTAAAGGACAGAATCTCTTTGCACGAGGCGTCGTGGACACCTACAGAATGCTGCGACGTCAGGACTCCATGCGACCTACAGGCGGTGCAGCACAAGGCTCGGGTGCGATTCCGCCTCGACCTTTCAGTCGGCTGGCAGGACGGAGAAAAGGGGCGAATGCATCTGCTGAGATGACAAGACCTAGCAAGGCGGATCTCAAGTCCGGCAGCGTTGTGTCTCTGGACTCAAGCGGCAACGTAGCTGCCAATGGTAGAAGCAGTGCTGCCAAAGACGCACCAAGCAGACTCGTCGCCGATGGCAGTCCAGAAGGAGGGCGCCGCCCATCGGAAGGTGTAGCGAGGGCCTCAAGTGGAGCTCCAGGCGGGGAATCGACTAGTGACAGTGCCCGTCCTTCTGGAGAGGCAGCCGTGGAAAGCGGCAAGACCAGAGCTACAAGCACCAGCTCCGACCTCAATGCATCAAGCTTCGCTGCCGTCAGCTCTCCACCCTCTGCGGCTGCTGCTGCCAGTGCTGCCAATGCATCAGTGGCGGCATCTGCGAGCAATGGTGGGCCTGTTCATGCCAATGGGAATGCAGACCTCCAGAAGCGTCAGTCTAGGATTCGTCGGAGGTTCACAACCTTCTTCGAGCAAGCGGCTAGGTGAGACAAGGTGTTTGAAGAGACTCAAGTGCCTGCCAGCCAGCAAGCATCAGCGACCTCCGCAACGACAAGTCCTTACTGTCACCTACGAGCTCTGGACGACGAGGCTAGAAGAGCACTTTAATGACCCTGCAACGACAATCACGACACGACGAATACATGACTTCTACTTCTTCTTTTCCTCATTTCTTCTTCTCTCTTCTCGCCTCTTCCCTTTTCCTCTGTTTGCGCGCTCAGCCCCCGCTAATCCGTCGCAACCGACCAAATTGGTACAACTCTACCCACACATTGCATTAAACCCCTCATACTCACATTCGCCAAGCTTGGGCCACACGATCCCTTTGGGTCTCTTTCTCTTCCACTTTCTCTTTCTTTGATCTTCTCTTTTCAAGTTCCAAATGTCACGAATCTCTTTACTCTGTCTATACACCCGTCTGACTCGCCTTGAGCCTTCCGGTATGAAGGTAGTGAGAAGACGTAAAGGTCTATCTGTGGCTTGTGCGGCATTTGCCTCCACTGGCGCTGCGCGAAGAAGTGACTGCAACTCCGCCACGCTCAAGGCGGGAATTTCTCTACTTCCGTGAGGGAAGCCGATCGATCGATCTGCATACATGTACGCATCCCTCATCATCATCACTTCCTCTCGATACCCGACGACAAGAGCTACAATCGCAAGATGTCTCTCCCGCTACATCCACCAGCAACAAAGGAAGAGTTGGAGCTTCTCTCTTTCCTCTCGTCGGACAATTGGCAGGTACGACAGGTTGCTTTGAGCAACCTGGCTGGATATTCTACACAGGGTCATCCGAGGAGGGGATTGTTGCTGCTGACTGCAAAGGAGCGAGGGGGAGAAGGGGATGGACAGGATGTTCTTGAGGACGTGAGGAGATTGAGCATGGATTTGACGGTGAGTAGACTGGAATGTGAGAGCTGCGCATGAGCATAAGCTCACCTTTCGTTGATCGCCTTCCACTTCCACTTTCACTTCCATAGCCAACAGCCCACTCCTCCTTCTCCCTGCTCATCAACCTCTGTTCCTCGCCAATCCTAGCCCGAAAGATCTCCACTCCTTCCTTCCTCTCCTTCCTGGTAGGGTACATCTCCCACCCGACCTCAATCCTAGCCGATCTAGCCTCCATGCTCCTCTCCAATCTCACCAAATTCGACGATCAAAGCAGTCGGCAACTCATCGAAATGCGGACTAGTGTTGCTGGTGAAGAAGTTGGTGGATTGGAATTGCTCCTGGCAGCTTTTGATCAGGGAGCGAGTGTGAGTGCGGGTAAGGCGGGAGAGGCTTTGGAGGAGATGAAAAGAAAAGTGGGAGAGGCGGGGATGGCGGGCAAGGATGTTAGGGAGGCAGAGAAGGAGGTGGGAGATGGAGAGAGGAAGTCTACTTGCCACTTTCTTGCTAGCGTCTTTGCGAATGTCAGCGCTGTAAGTTCACAAATAGAGAGTGGAGCGTCGCTCTTTCGTAGCTGACAGACATTCTTTGACTGCCACGTTCAATGCAACTCCACAGCTCCCCCTCGGCCGGACCTTCTTCACCACTCCTTTGAACGCATCTCTACAATCAACGCTCCCCCTCGTTCGTCTCTTTCCCTACACCGAGCACCCCGATCTGATCCGCAGAGGAGGCTGCATCTCCACTCTCAAAAATTGCCTCTTTGTCAAGTCTCTCCACCCTACTCTTCTCCCAGACCCAACAAGCCTCACCATCCCATCCACAGCGGCCGACGAGCCAGAACAGGACAGCGCCTCTACACCACCTGCCCTCGAGGCCAGCTCAATAGAGGAATGCGACATTCTCCCCTCTCTCCTCCTTCCTCTATGCACCTCTACACTCCTCGAAACCCTCTCGGATGAAGAGCAATTCTCTCTTCCAGACGAGCTACAACTCCTCCCCGATACGCATAGAGCAGAACGAGATGGTGCTCTTCGTCTGATGCTCATCGAATGTCTCCTCTTACTCTGCACTACTTTCCATGGAAGAAAAGTGATGCGGGCAAGGGGAGTATACTATGTAGTTCGAGAGATGCACAAGGGTGAAGAAGAGGAAAGGATTGGTGAAGCGGTATTGAGATTGGTGAATTTATTGCAGAGGGAGGAGAGTGGTGCGACGGAGAGGGATGAGGAAGGGGGAGGGGAAGAAGGGAGCGATCAGAGGGCAATTGATGAATTGGTGGGAGCGGAAGAGGAAGGGGAGGATGAGGATTTGGTCATTGAGGAATTGTAGATTGGCGCAAGGTGAGCTGTGAGCAGGTCGTACCACTATAGATCAAAAATCAATCAGCCATCAGATGTGAAGAGTCTTTCTGCTTTGATCAGAGTGTGTATTGAGCAGCTACAACCATTGCAAGCTATCACCACCCCGCACTTCCGACTGCCGTTCCAAGGACCTCACAATGCCTGCTCTCCACTGTACTTCTTCAGCGTACCTTCAGCGTCCTGCCAGCTTATACTACCCTCACAAAGCCCCTTGATCGTCTTGACCACATCCTCAATCGATCCAATGAGCTGACCCGTCGTGTCCCTCTCACGAAGCGTCATTGTGCCATTCTGCAGACTTGCAAAGTCCAGCGTGAGGGCAAAGGGAGTTCCCAACTCGTCGTTGCGTGCGTACCGTCGCCCGATTGTGGCAGACGAGTCGTCTACGCGCGAGGCGATGCCTTCTTTGCGCAGGCGGGCGGAAATGTCCTTTACCAAAGGAGCAAGCGAGGCATTTGCCGAAATGGGGACTACGAGGACCTTGATGGGTGCCACGAGCGGGTTGAGGGATAGGACACCCTGCCCCGCATCCTTTTCACGAGCCCAGAAGGAATGCTCCAGGAGTGCGTAGAAGATACGGCCGAGACCAAAGGAGGGCTCGATAACGTTTGGTGTGAACTCGCGCACGGTCTCACGGATTGACTTGAGCTCGACGGTAACTAGGTCACTGCTGATCTCGTACTCCGTACCGGGCACCTTTGTGGGTCCGTTCTTCAGGGCAGAAGAGAGACTCTCAAGCTGTTCTTGTTCAAGAGCAGTAATGGCCTCTTCGACAGCTTTTGCGTCCTTCTTGAACTTGGGGCCTAGCGACTTACGGTCGATGTTGGCCACCCACTTCTCGTAGACCTTTGGCTCCTTGAGAACCTTCTGCACCACTAGGTCCTTCTTGGTCTTCTTGGCGTGGACGGTCAAATCGTAGGCAGAACGGTCTGCACAGCCGACACACTCGATCCAGCCGTAGGAAGTGTGGATTTCGGCATCCCAGCAGTCCGAGGCGTAGTGGGCCATCTCGTTTGCCATGTGTTGCCTGAAGCGCAACCTCGAGGGCTCAATGCCGATCTTCAAGAGGAAGAGGTTGATCCGGGCAAGGAAGTAGCCGAGGGTCTGATTGTCCACCATACCACTCGACACGGCCTCGCCAATTGTCTTGGTCACCAATGTCGTCTGGCCAGCCTGCTGGACGTCCTTTGGCAGGAAAGCCAGCTCCACATTGGCTACCTCGTCGAAGCGAGTGTGCTCCTTCTCGAGAGGGTCAACAAAGTGCTCGATTTCTGCCATTGTGAACTCTCTCACGCGCAGCAGACCAGCTCGAGGTGAGATCTCGTTACGGAATGACTTGCCGATGTGAGCCGAGGCAAAGGGAACGCGGCCAGAGTTGAACTCCAAGAGACGGGAGAAGTTGACAAAGTGTCCCTGGGCCGTCTCGGGACGAAGGTAGCCCTTGAGGCCTCCAGTAGGACCGATCTGGGTCTCGAACATGAGGTTGAACTGAACCGGCTCGCCGACTTCGTTGCCGCTCTCGGGTGCTCGGACATCGTACTTCTTCATGAAGGCTCCGAGCTCGGGGCCGGAGTAGTTGTCGATCTGGGCCAGAATGTTCTCGTACTCGGCCTTGACAGTGGGGTCAAGTTTGACTGCCTGTGCCTTGACCTTCTTCTTCCTGACCTTCTTGTCGTCTCCCTTTTCGGCTGGCACCTCCTGCTTCTGAGTAGTAGCGTCGCCCTCGGCTGCCCTGGCCTCTTCGTCGCCCTTGAGCCTAGCCTCGAGCACACCCTCTAGCAGATGGTCTGCTCTGAAGATCTCTCCGGTCTTTGTGTCCTTGCACATCCAATCGGCGAACTTGTCCACATGGCCTGAGGTCTTAAGAACGTCATAGGGAGTCATGATGGTGGTGTCCAGCTCGAGCATCTCCTCTTCGAGAATAAAGTGGTTCCTCCAGGCGGAGATGATATTGGCCTGCAATGCTGCGCCCATTGGTCCATAGTCGTACAGACCAGCTACACCTCCATAGATCTCAAACGCTTGGTTGTAGAAGAACCGCTTGGTCATCACACCTTCAAGCTGGGCGCGAGAGAAGGCGTGAGCGGTGCGGTTGACCTCGACGGCGACATTGGCGGGAGTGGCCGAGGAAGACATGGTGCGGAAAGGGGAGGGGTGAGGAAGAGCTGAGGTGAGTCGTGCCCTTTGGGGTGTCTGCAGTGGTACGCAAGGTCTGTGGAGGATCCGTCTATATGCTGCTGGTACTGCGGGTACTGGCAGGCGCATACAAAGTGGGGCTGAGGAAGGTATGACGTCGCAGGTGAGGATGTCTGCGATTTTCTGGGTGAGTCAGGGAGGAAGAAGTGGTCACCTCTGAGTGAGTTGTGCAGCGGGAGGCGCACTTGGCCTCTGCCGCTTCCGAAAATCATGCAGACGACGGACGAGGGACACGCCCAAGGGGAGATGCGCGCGCGGAGGCAGTTGCCAGGACAACAACAAGCAACACTCGCCGCCAAGCGAGGCAGACGGAGGGAGTGGCCTCTGCGCTTTGCCCTGGCTGCACCCAGCCTGCGTGCGCCAGGGCAACCTCAGCTCCCATACAAGTCAGCCATACTCGTCTTGTTCCTCCCCTACCACTTCCACCCCCAACCATCACTCCACAAAAGGGCAGGTACTCGACACTCGCCACTCCTTGCTTCCCCATCCATCACTCACCTCGGTCAAGCTCGACACCTCACTCACGCCTGCGCCGCCAGTCCACGTGTCCCCACCCACCGCACACC